>NW_021821195.1:0-95666 GCF_901001135.1 Rhinatrema bivittatum | reverse complement strand
TGTTAGCTACGTGCTGGGACCCCATTCCAGCCACCTATCTCCCCAATCAGGAGATATTTTGCTATGTATAATGGTGCAAGACAGCTTAGAGGGGAAAATAGATAGTAACAAACTATCTATTTTATTCATGCCAAAATAATTTTTATGTTTCTGATTATCGGAATATTGGCTTGGATTATTTTATTTAGGTTGTAGTAAAGACTTTGATTTGAACACCAACCTGGACTTCTGTTTGATTTTTGCCTACTCTTCCCAGGGCACAGGTTTACGGAGGGACTCTGTTGTGAGTATTGGCTGTGTCTTATGGTTCCCTTGCTCTCTGATGGGACATCTTTGCACCAAGTGGTGGACAGTGACCCTGTGATCGTGACTGACAGTGCCAGAGGCCCCAAAAGACTTTCTCCCCATCCAATCTTTGACTCAGACCCATAGCACTCCTGGATGAAGATAATCTGCCAAACGGGGACCTACTACATTCATTTTCAATTTAAACAATTTCCCCCCTAATTTTAGGCTGATTGAAGACCAGCCTGCAGTGTCTCAAGGCCTCCAGCAACTGCTGGAAGCCAGAGCGGGCCAAAGCACCTGCAGCATTTCAAGTCCTGCCCCCTCCCCACACCAGCGAAAGTGCTCACCTCCAACTGCCATTGATATGAGATTTCAAGTCTTGCCTCCTTGCCCACCAGAAGCGCTTCCCAGAAAACTCCCTGACCCCTGCACAAAAGCAGAAGTGCAATACTGCAAAACGTGGGAGCTTCAGCAAGCAACTGCCAAACAAGAGAGGTAGCTTGGAGCCCCCACTAGTAAGGATGAATGCTGTTGCAATATGGGGGGGGGAGTCTCTGGAGTGTGGGGAGAGATAGGGACATGCTAGGGAGGGCATGAGGTAAAGATAGGGATGCTGCTAAGTGGGAAATCCGTTTAGTATTGTTTTATTGTCCTTTTTAGTATCCTGGCTTTTGTCCACCAAACTAAGCCTCACAGGGCTGGTGCTAGCTTTTTGCTGCCCTGTGCAGACAATTACTGTTCTGCCCCCCCCCCCCCACCCCTTGTTGTTCATTCATTGTTTGTCCCGGGCCCAGCAAAAAACATCCCTTCAGTGATGCAGAATTTGAAAACTGATACCATGCCTCCCCGCCCTCCCTTGGGTATTAGGTGCCCTAGGCGAAACTTATAGCATTGCATAATGCCCCCCCTGCCCCCCTACCTCCCCCCTCAGCCCATTCCACACACATGGTGAGAGTTATGCATTTATAATAACATTTTACATGAAAAATATCAAAGTACCATATTCTGAGGTAAAAAATCACTTACATTATATTTACATGCACTGCTGTGATGCCAACCAGCAATCCTGTAAAACACACATGGAACCCATATGGTATTAGGCTTATTTTAATATGTGTTGTGTGTGAGCTTGACCCTCAAAAAGCCCTAAAACTCTAATACACTTCCTATTAGGAGAATACCTCACCTCAGTCACACATGCAGAAAATAAATAGACCCTCACCAAATACAGAATACAGCAACCATAAAGAAGAAATATAAACATGACAAAACCTGAACCGGAAAACCACAAGAAGCCAGATGCAGTGGAACAATAAAAACTAGAACCATCACCATTCCTCAAACATCAAACAATAAAATCAAGAAATAAAATACATAATCATAAAAGTAAAGACATGCTAATAATATTCCAAAAACAGAGGACAAATAAAAGATCGAATAATTAAAATACAATTTTTAAAAAAATGTCCCAACACCAATAAAATATTTCAAAAAGCAATACATTAAATAACACCCAAAAAATAAACTAAAAATGATTTTAAAAATTCACATTCTCCATACCTGGGAACTCACACCCATACCACACACACACCCAGGCAAGCTCCCAATCTCTCTCTCACACACACAACCTAGACAAGCTCCCATTCTCTCAAATGCCAGGCAGGCTACCATTCTCACACACACACCCCCTGGCCATCCCAGGAAGGCTCCCATGCATGCATGAGCACACATACACATGTACACACAGACTCACCCATCCCAAGCAGGCTTCCATTCACACACACGCACACTTCCCAGGCAGCTTCCCATTCACACACCACACCCATCCCAGGCAGCCTCCCATTCACACACACCCGCTTATCCCAGGCAGCCTCCCATTCATACACATCCACACCTATCCCATGCAGACTCCACTCACACACACAACCTAGACAAGTTGCCATTCACACCCACACACCCCAGGCAAGCTCCCATTCACACACACCCATCCTAGGCAGCCTCCCATTCACTCACACACACATGCAGACCAGGTAGGCAGGATCCATGGGTCATTCCTCCTCCGCTGCTGCTGCTGCCACCAGCCTGAATCTTCTTTGTGGGGAAGAGCAGCCTTTCTGCACCTCCTCCTGATTGCTGGCCCACAGTAATTCAAACACTCACGGTGCTTGCACTTCCTCTATTCTCATCTCATCTCATGCATCGTGAGATAAGAGTACAGGAAGTGCTAGCACCGCGGGGTTGAATTACCGAGGGGCCAGCACTTAAGGAGGAGCTGCAGGACGGGGTTCTTCCTTCCGCCACCAGTGGAATGGAGCCCACTGATTGCTGCACGGGTTTTCTGATTCTTTTGCCGCCAGTGGGATCCACTGGCTGCAGCACAGGCCTCTCCTTGCTCCTGAAGCCACCCTATGCAATTGATTGGTTTGCACGCCTGGTCACACTGGGCCCAAAGCTACTATACTTACCTGGAAATTCCATGGAATTTCTTCTGTTTTTTTTTTGTCATAATAAACATTGATAAATTCCGATGAAAACTTTAAAAAATAAAAACTGAAAATGAAGGTCCCTACGAATAAACCTCAGGAAAGATCTATGCCTTGAAATTTAAGATCTGCTTTTAAATCTTAACCCTTGTTTCTCCTGATCATAGCTTTGTTGATTGTAACTTCTTAATAAATGAAATTCCAAAAATCTCTTTTGTCCTGTATGTTTGTCATGACTAAACTGTAAGCTCTAAGAAAAGGGGCTGTTATTTATTTATTTATTTTAAAACTTTTCTATACCGTCGTTTTTGACAAAGGGATCGCCAGTACCTTGCTGTGAATTGCACACCCCAGTCTGACATAATGTGGCGAGGGAGACAGTGTAAATGGAAGACATGTGAAGTGAAGAGGTGTGTCAGTTCTGGTGGAGAGGGAAGGCCCGGGAGTGCTATGAAATGGGCCATCTTCAAAAAACAATCCATGACAACCCAGATGACAATACAGCCATGAGAAGTTGGAAGATCCACTATAAAATCGGTCGAGAGTGGGTCCACGGTTTGCTTGGGGGCAGGCAGAGGTTGCAAGAGTCCCCAAGTCGTCCTATGGGCGATTTGTGTTTGGCGCAGCTAGGGCAGGACTCTATGTAGGCCCTGACATCATGCACCACAGATGGCCACCAGTAGTAGCACTTGAGTAGATCCAAGGTACGACGCTGACCTGAGTGTCCTGCCACATAGAAGTCATGGGCCCATTCCAGGATCTTCTGTCAGTGTCTTGTGGGAACCACAGTCTTCCAGGGGGGCACAGGCAAGGAAGCCGTTAAGAGAATTCTAGCCAAGTCTATGACGTATGCTGGTGGATCTGGTGTTTCATTGGCTTCAAAAGAGCAGGAGAGAGTGTCTGCCCGAGCATTCGTTTCGGCTGGGCAATAGCAAAGCTCAAAATCAAAGTGAGCGAAAAAGAGTGACCAACAGGCCTGGAGGGGTTGAGGCACTGTGCCTGGTGGAGGTACTCCAGGTTCTTCTGATTTGTGAAGATAGTATCTGATGACATGCCCCCTCCAACCACTTTTGCCATTCTTCCAAAGCCAATTTAATGGCGAGGAGATCCTTGTTCCCATGCCATAGTTGCACTCGGCAGGCGTGAATTTGTGCGAGAAGAAGGAACAAGCTGTAAGGTCCCAGAATCTGCCACTTGGCTCAGAAATGCTCCCACTCCTAGGGAGGAGGTGTCAACCTCTAAGATGAAGGGGTGTTCCGGTCGGGGTGCCGAAGGCAAGGTTCTTGTAAAAAGGCTTGCTTGAGCTGGGTGAAGGCCGAGACTGCTTCAGGCGGTGTCGGACCCCTTCTGGGTGAACGCGGTCAGCGGGACTACAGCTGGGAAGAGTGGAATGAAGTGGCGATATAAATTTGCAAACCCCAAGAACCTCTGCAGTCCCAGAGAGTGGAAGGTGGGCCCATTCCTGGATACAGCATACCTTTACATAGAAACAGAGATACAGAGAAATGACGGCAGAAGAAGACCAAACGGCCCATCCAGTCTGCCCAACAAGCCTTCGCACTCTTTTTTTTTTTCTCCTTTCTCATACTTATCTGTACTCTTGGCCCTTAAGTAACCTTTTGTTCTGTATCCATTCCACCCCCACCATAATGCAGAGAGCAGTGTTAGAACTGCATCTAAGTGAATATCTAGCTTAATTAGTTAGGGATAGTAACCACCGCAATAAGCAAGCTACACCCATGCTTGTTTACCCAGTCTATGTAATTCAGTCCTTGTTGGTTGTTGTCTGTATATAGATCCACTTTTCTTCATTCTTCCCTGCCTTGAAGCAGCGAACTATGCTGGATATGCATGAAGTATCAGTCTTCCTCCCTTGCCGTTGAAGCAAGAGCTATTGCATTGAAAGTGAAGTATCAATTTTCTCTGCTGCCGTTGAAGCAGAGAGCTGTGCTGGATATGCGTGAAGTATCATACTTTCTCCCTTGCCGTTGAAGCAGAGAGCTATGCTGGATAGGCATTGAAAGTGAAGTATCAGGCTTATTTGATTAGGAGTAGTAACCGCTGTAACCAGCAAGCTACTCCCCGCATTTTTTGTGAATGGAAATCCTTTTTTTTTTTCTCCACATTATCACTTGCCGTTGAAGCTTAGAGCAATGTTGGGGTTGCATTAACTGTGTGTATGTTTATTGAATAAGGGTATTATCTCCAGGTAATAGCCGTCATGGTATTATCTCCAGGTAGTAGCCGTCATTCCCGCGAGCTACTCACTCTAGTCTTCATACACATCCTCTAGACTTTAAGATCCACAGTGTTTATCCCACGCCCCGTTGAAGATCTTCATAGTTCTGGTATTCACCACTTCCTTTGGAAGGGAATTCCAGTCATCCACCACCCTCTCCGTGAAGAAATACTTCCTGTTATTGGTTCTGAATCTTTCTCCCTAGAGCTTTAATCGTGACTGGTTCTGCTGATTTTTTTCCGATGGAAAAGGTTTGTCGTTATCTTTGGGTCATTAAACCTTTCAAGTATCTGAAAGTCTGTATCATATCACCTCTGCTCCTCCTTTCCTCCAGGGTGTACATATTTCAATTCTTCAATCTTTCCTCATAAGACATTTGATGAAGACCTTTTTGGTCGCCCTTCTCTATACCGCCTCCATCCTGTCTCTGTCCCTTTGTAGATACGGTCTCCAGAACTGAGCATAGTACTCCAGGTGAGGCCTCACCAAGGACCTGTACAAGGGGATAATCACTTCCCTTTTCTTACTGGATATTCCTCTCTCTATGCAGCCCAGCATTCTTCTGGCTTTAGTTATCGCCTTGTCACATTGTTTTGCCGTCTTCAGATCATTAGACACTATCACCCCTAGGTCTCTCTTCTGCTCCGAGCACATCAGCCCTTCACTCCACATCGAATACAGTTCTTTCAGATTTCCACACCCCATATGCATGACTTTGCACTTCTTGGCATTGAATCTCAGCTGCCATATCTTCAACCACTCTTCCAGCTTCCTTAAATCCCGTCTCATTCTCTCCACTCCTTCTCACGCCTTCCGGGTCCATTCTGTTGCAGATCTTATGTCATCTGCAAACAGACAAACTTTGCCTTCTATCTCATCCACTATGTCGCTCACATAGATAATGAACAGGACCGGTCCCAACACCGATCCTTGCGGCACTCCGCTTAACACCGCTCTCGCTTCAGAGTAAGTTCCATTTATCATCACACATTGTCGTCTGTCCATCAACCAGTTTACAATCCAGGTCACCACCTCGGCACTCACTCCTAAGCTTCTCATTTTATTCACCAGCCTCCTGTGCGGGACCGTATCGAAAGCCTTGCTGAAATCCAAGCAGATGACATCAAGGCGCTCTTCCTTGTGTATGAATATGGTCAGTACAAGAGACGTCAGAGCTGAGAAAATGAAACCTAAGAAGACTGATTTCCTGGAAACTAACAGCAAGTGCAAATGGCAGAACAAGCACCCTAGCAACAAGGCATGTACACATGCAAAAAACGTACTAATTGGACAAGGGATAAGGGGTGGGTAAACGCAGACACCTGTTGATTGGCTGAAGGTAACCCTTATAATGCTGGTCACGAGCAATATCTCTGAGTAGGTTTGAGCTTATACCACTTGCTTTGTAACGCTTGCTACTCCTAAAGAAACCACGCTTTCTTTATAATAAACTTCACTGTTTGACTTTTAAAGATGGTCTTTATTGGTCTTTCTAGTCTGATTTTTTTTACACTTGATCCAATTCCCTAGTGACCCAGTTGAAAAAGTCAATCAGATTTGGCTGACAGGATCTTCCCCTGGTGAATCCATGCTGCCTCTGGTCCAGCAATTCATCAGACTGTAGATAGTTTATTATTCTTTCTTTCAGCAGGGACTCCATCACTTTACCCACCACTGAGGTGAGGCTACCAGCCTGTAGTTCCACCTCCTCTCTGCTCCCACTCTTGTGAAGCGGGATAACTATCACTCTTCTCCAATCACTCGGCACCACTCCCATTTCTAGTGATCTATTGAACAGGTCACACAGCAGACCCACCAGCATATCTCTGAGCTCCCTCAGTATCCTGGGATGAACCTCATCAGGCCCCATGGCTTGTCCACTTTCAGTTTTCCCAGCTCTTCCCATACATTCTCTTCTGTAAAACGGAATTACATCTACTCCACTCCCTCCAATTTCTTGTTAACTAGTGACAGGCCTTCTCCTGGGTCCTCTTTAGTGTACACCGAACTGAAGTATTTGTTTAGTATTTCTGCCATTTCTTCATCTCTCTCTACACATTCATCCTTTTCACCTTTCAATTTCTCTATACCACTTGGAACATTCTCCTTTCTCTGATGTATCTGAAAAATGTTTTGTCACCTCTCCTTACCTCTTTGGCATCCTTTCTTCCGCTTGACTTTCTGATGTCTTGACTTTTTACTTTTGTTACTTTCTTAGTCTCCCTCAGTGGTACCAGATATTCTTCTTTGTGCTCCTCCCTTTGGGATCCTTTATATTTCTTGAATGCTGTTCTTTTAGTTTTTATTTTGTCAGCCACTTCCTTTGAGAATCATATAGGTTTCATTTTTCTTTGCTTTTATTTACTTTTCTAACATATAGATTAGTTGCCTTGATAATTGCTCCTTTTAGTTTGGTCCACTGTTGATCCACATCTCTCTTATTCTTCCAGCCTTTTAGTTCTTCCTCCAGGTACTTCCTCATTTCCTCAAAGTCTGTGTTTTTGAACTGCAAAACTCAGGTCTTCGTGCTTCTTCTCCGTATCCTTTGTGTGATATGAAACCATACCATTTGAGGATCACTTGTGCTGAGGTGGGCGCCCACTTGGACATCAGAGACATTATCTCATTAGTGAGTACTAAATCGAGTATAGCTCCCTCTCTTGTGGGTTCCATTACCATTTGTTTGAACAAAGCCCCTTGCAGTGCATCCACTATTTCTCTATTATTGTTAGATTCACAGAAGGGATTCTCCAGTCTATATCTGGCAGATTAAAGTCTCCAACGATCACCATTTCTCCCTTTTCCCATCTTTTGGATGTCTTCAACTAGATCTCTGTCATGCTTTTCCTTTTGATTTGGAGGCCTGTAAACCACTCCAATATAAATGGATGCCCCATCATTTTTTTTTAGGTCGGCCCATTGCTTCTTCATTGCCCCATCTTCCTTGCAGCTCAGAAGCTTGGAATGTTGTTTCTGACATAAAGAGCCACTCCTCCCCCTTTCCTATCCTCTCTGTCCTTCCTTAACAAGTTGTAGCCCGGTATGGCTGTATCCCAAACATGAGATTCCGTGAACCACATCTCCGTGACTGCAACAATGTCCAAGTCCGCCTCCACCATTAGTGTTATTGCGAGCGCGAGGAGCGCGGTCGCTTCTAAGCAGGTGGTGAGCCCTTGGGCCACAGCAAGACTCAGGGGGAGCCCAAGCCACACCGTGGGAGGTGAGCCGGTGCAAGCATGGTGAGCCAGGTGGGTACTGAAGAAGGGGGTTAAGGAGCGGAGTCAGGCCCTAAGCCGGACCTGCACGCCCATGGCAACCAGCAACGCAATGTTGGATGATGAACGGTCCTCCGACTGTTCCTAGCCCTTTCGGACCTGCCGCTGGGTAACGGCAAAGGGCGGCAGGCGGACAGAGGCGAGGGCAGACAGAGTCCTTAGAACACTGAAGACATCAGACGGGGGCTGAAGCAAGACATCCAAGACGAGGCTGAAGCAAGACATCAAAGGCAAAGGCTGAAGCAAGACATACTAGACGAAGGAAGCAAGACATCCAAGACGGGGCTGAAGCAAGACATCAAGGCAAGGGCTGAAGCAAGACATGGGCACTGTCTCTCAGGGCGCCCTACACAGCCAGCACGGCTGGACTGGTCACGGACCACCCTGTCCTACAAACACGGGAGCGGACAAGTGCAGGGAAGAGGAAGTGATGGGCTGCTCCTGGCAGTCAAGGTAGGGTAGATTGCTGCACTCCTGGCAGCCTAAAGCAGGTTTGCTGCACTCCTGGCAGCCTAAAGCAGGAAGGAACATCGGGAACTGGATCAGGCACTGGATCAGGAACAGACATCAGGCAACATCAGGTTTTTTACATCTGGTGCCGTGACTCGCTCTTGGGGGTCCTTGTGCAAGCCTCCATCGGTAGTCTGTTTCGGGTACTGGGCGTGCGGTGGCTGCCCACCGCTACCGTCAGTCCCAGCACTTCGGGCGTGGTTGGAGTCAGTAAGCAGCACCCGAGAGTGGTGCACTCAGGGCCGTGACACGTTCTGGCGCCTGAGGGGTCCGTGACATGTTCTGGAGCCCGAGTTCTTTTACTGGCCCCGCCCCGAGACATTGGAAAAAGGTAAGGCCCGGGATCCCTTTCTTATAAAAGAGGTCCCTATTTTTATTGTTATATTTGTATGTTTAATGTAGATTTTTCTATCAGAGTAGATTTCTCCATTTCTTAGCTTGTGGTTTGTTTTTTTTGCCTCATTTGTCGCTTTCTAAGCTTATTCAGTTTTCTAGCTTTCATTCGCATAAGGCCCCCACCTTTTTGGAGATGGGTCCCTGTGAAGCGCCGCTTGTTCCAGTGCTTGTACCAACACCTGCAGTTTCAAATTATATGACAGGCTGCTGGGAGCTGCAGTCTTAACTTGGAGTAAGTTGGCCCCCTCCGTAGGAATTTTTTTGTGTCGAGCAGAGAGAGTGAGAGCGCGTGTTCTGTGGGACCTGGAGCTTAACTTGGAGTAGGTAGCCCCCCACCGTAGGAATTTCTTTGTGTAGTGTAGAGAGGGGAGAGAGTGGTGTTTGCTGGGAGCTGGAGTCTTAACTTGGAGTAGGTCAGCCCCCACCGTAGGAATTACTTTGTGTAGTGTAGAGAGGGGAGAGAGTGGTGTTTGCTGGGAGCTGGGGTGACCCTCCTCCTCACATTTCGTGATGCTAGGTCGTTCTGCCTGAAGTGTTAAATGCAGTTAGTTTCCAGGTGCCTTTCTCTTTATGACAGAGTTCTGAGAAATTCCTTTTCTTGCTGTTTATCTAGCGGCATTTTCTGTTCCCCGTGCTGCGTTATGCTTGTGAAAAAAATGTGTTTAAAAGCTACTTTCATTTAATAATTAGATTTGATTTATCATTAGGAGAGGACGTATTGCTTTTCCTTGTTTCAGAGTTCCCAAGGTGTTGAATACTAGTGTTAAAATTTAAAACTCACCACTTCTGTAGCAGTGCAGAGAGAAAGAAGGGGGGTCAGCTGAGTGGGGATGCAGAGAGACGGACAGAGAGACAAAGGAGAAAAGGGAGACTCCATTTTAATGAATTATCAGTTTAGTTTAAAAACAGAAATTTGTGTGTTTAGTTTAAAAACAGATTGGCAAGGAATTAGAAGATATTAAGAATAATAATAATAGCCTTGAGTTAGCAAGAATATTTAGTTTCATTTACAGTGGAAAGAAAAACTGGCATACTTAAAGTACATCCCTAAGCCTGTTCTTGCAAATTTAAAATTGCCCTTATGTAAAGGTTATATGTATGCATTAACAATGATTTGTCATTTCACAGAGGAGAGAGACTTCCCCAGAAACGAAAGAGTTATCTCAGTAACAAAGATTCTGTTGCAGGACTGTATTCCAGAAGAGGAAAGAAAAAAAAAATTAAAGCTGAGTATTAATGAGTATAGCGCCTCCTAGAGGCATAGCAATAGAAAAGAAAAAAGGTAGCTTTATGACTGCAGTTTGCTGAATTAATATCAGAATGTTTAGTTTCAATTGAGCTGTAATTTCTCTAACCTTTATGTTCCCAGATTTTATATTTGTTCCATGTTAATAGATGAAACGTTTGAAGATTGTTGAAGATTACATTTTCTTCTTTTTTCCCAGTTTTTCATTTTTTTAAACAGATCTCTTTTGTTTTATTCTAGATCGATCTAGACACTATCTAAGTATTTTTTTACATACAATTTTTGGCCTAATTTATTTTTGATCAGGGGTTTGAGCTCAAAAGAAAAAAAATGTGTTACTTGTTTGTTTTTGTGTGTTGTGTGTCCTTATACCTGAAGAGTGAATAAAGTTGTGTGTCAAAGTTTAATGTTCTATGTAATGACTGATGGAATCTTCTCCCTAATTAATCTGAATTTGTTTTGCTCTTATGTTAGATTCTAGAGATGTGAATCGGAACCGGAATCGGTTCGGTTCCGGTTCCGATTCAAATCGTGCATTTTTTTTGTCCAGCCCGATCAGTTTTTTTTTCGGCTGCGCCTGATCCGATAAACAAAAAACCCACCCCGACCCTTTAAAACCGCTCCCTTAGCCTCCACCACCCTCCCGAACCCCCCCCCCCCAAAAAAAAACGTTTTAAAATTACCTGGTGGTCCAGTGGGCCCCGGGAGCGATCTTCTGCTCTCGGGCCAATGGCTGCCACTAATAAAAATGGCGCCGATGGCCCTTTGCCCTTACCATGTGACAGGGTAACCGTGCCATTGGCCGGCCCCTGTCACATGGTAGGAGCACTGGACGGCCAGCACCATCTTTAAAAATGGCATGGGCCATCCAGTGGTTTTAAAGGGTCGGGGTGGATTTTTTGTTTATCGGCCAATAGCCCGAGTGCGAGAGAATGCTCCCGGGACCCCCTGGACCACTAGGTAATTTTAAAATGTTTTTGGGGGGGGTTTGGGAGGGTGGTGGTGGATGCTAAGGGAGCGTTTTTAAAGGGTCGGGGTGGGTTTTTAGGTTGTGTCCTAACTCCCGTTAGTGTGCACTAACCCGATTAACGATTTTTTCATGATAAATCGGTGGAATTTCTATTGTATCGCACTCTTTAACGATTAATGACAGTTTAAAAAATATCAGACGATATTTTAAATCGTCAAAAAACGATTCACATCCCTATTAGATTCTGATCAAGTAACATACCTAGTGCTGAATTGAAAGGCTGTGCTTCGATGTCACTGAAGTGCACTAAGCTGAGAGAACTGTTTGCCTCGCATGCGTCATTGAATTCAGAGATTATCCCATCCTTATAACTGCCTCCTTTGCCATGGAATTGGACTGTGAACTGTTTTCAAAGAAAGCCATCATACACCTTTCATCATATGTTTCATCATTTGATTTTCTTTTGAGTATGCATTGCTTTGTGTCTTGCTCAGATGCTGTTTGGACCTATTTGCAAATGCCATTATTTAGACAGAATTAATGCAGTTTTTCCAAGTTTTGTAGCATTTTCCAGTCTGACTTCCACTACTTAGATGCATTTCCTCACTGAATCAGCTAAATGATTATGTAATTTGTCTTTCTTTACCTTTGTCTATGAAAGCTGCTTTGATCACATTACTCAAATACCATATCCCACTGCTTGCCCTCTTAGAGTGAGATATGTCTCAGTATGGATCAAATGTTTTCTTGAATTCCTTATTCTTTGAGTATCTGTCTTTTTCTCTGAATCTTCTTTTTTCTGATAGCGTCTTTTACTTCCCTAAATGTTTCTAATTGTTATGTTTGTGGGGGAACTGATATGGGAAATAATTGGCTTTGGGAAGCAAAAGAATGAAAACACCCTATAATGTTTCCAGTATTCAATAACACCCAGTTATGGGACAGCACAGTGGATATTGGCCCACTCCATTGTTGCAACATGGTGCATCCATAGACCTTACACAGTATTACACACTATAGCTGTAGGCAATTCCTCTTGCTTGTCACAATCTTCCCTCAACTATACCACGAAAGCTCAAATGATAATTTCCTATTTGCCCAATTCCTTGTAACCCCGAACTTTACCGGTTGGGAAGGTGAGCCTTTCCTCTCCCTGAGAAATGGACTAACACCCCCGAGCTGGTTTGCCCCAAATGGATTATACTGGATATGTGGTGCCTATGCACATTCTTCCTTACCAAAGGGATGGTTTGGAACCTGTACCATGGGAACCATTCGTCCCTCATTTTTCTTAATCCCCCTAAACATGGGTCAACAACTAGGGATGCCCCTGTATAGCACCTATTCTAGCCTCAGAAAGAAGCGTGACCTTAAGATAGGTAACTGAAAGGATGATGAATGGCCTCCAGAACGTATCGTGGCCTATTATGACCCTGCCTCCTAGGCTCAGGATGGCTCTTGGGGTTACAGAACTCCCATATATATGTTAAATCGTATTATAAGATTGCAAGCTATTGTTGATATAATTACTGATGAAACTGTAAAAGCACTGAGAATACTAGCTATACAGCAAAAAGGTTTCCGGAATACCATTTACCAGAACTGTCTAGACTTAGATTGCATACTAGCTTCTGAAGGAGGATTATGTGGAAAGATTAACCTTAGTAACTGCTGCCTACAAATAGATGACAAAGGCGAAGTAATTGAAGAAATTACCCGAAACATAATGTCCATTGCTCACGTACCGGTACAGACATGGAAAGGATTCAAGTCAGTGATCCTTTTGGATCCCTTGGATCATGGTCTCTAGATTAGGCTCAGGTTTAAAAATTCTAATTGGCTCTGTATGTACCATTGCCTTGCTAGGACTTGATGTTTGCTTATGTCTACCATGCCTTTGTATCTGCCTGCAAAGATGTCACGATCGAGTGTCTGAAATGTTGGTAACTCAGAACAGCTCACGGATCATGTTAAACCAAGCAGAAACCTTGAACCTGATGCTTCTGGAATCTAATGACATCAACGCATCATTCCCCACCCAAATAATAGTTATCTGTGAAAAATGAGCACATTGGTACGAGGACGGGTAAGTCTCTAGCCACTAAGGAATAGCCTTGGTCAGGCGGAACAACCTAAGACAGGCGATGTGCGCCGCAGATAGGTGTGAAAGCTTCCTAGGTGAATCCTTACAAGGGGGGAACCATCCCACGGTTCTTGGCCGACGGAGAATAAACCAGATACCAGAGAGGTTCCTGAGGCAGCTGGGATGTGAAACGTGATCACGTCAAACTGTACTCTGATATCAGCTAAAGGAAAGTATTCCGGATTTACCTCTTTTTGAGTGATAAAAGGATTCCATATATAGCCTGCAAAGCATATCCTATACATTTTAAAGAAAAATTATTGAAAAAAGAAAAATAGATAACGGCTGTAAAAAGACCAATGATTAAAGATGGTCCCACAAGCAGCTTGATCAAGGAGCAAACATGTCCAAGAACCACGGGATGGTATGAAGGTCTATAAATATTACACCCGGTATATAGATGATGGGTTCTTGTTTTTGGAAACTAAAATTTTGAAAATTTAATAACTTAATTGTTGACTGGTGCCCATATTAATTCATAATAATTCTTTTGTCAACTTAGGAAAAAGAAATATCTACAATAAATGCTACAAGGTGTGCCATTTTAGAGAAGTGGTTGACTGCAATCTATATGGTGTTGTTGCCACTGGATGATGGCAGGTCCACTACAAAATCAGTAGCGATATGGGTCCATGGTTCATCTGGTGATGGTAGAGGCTGTAATAGGCCCCACGATGTCCGGGTGGCAGCTTTTGCTTGGCACAGCCAGCGCAGGAACCCACGTACATGCGACTCTGTCCTGGATGGCTGCCAGATGGGAATCGTGTGCCCACTTCAACAGTTTTTTTCTTAAACTTTTGGCCATTACCATCTTCCCGGCAGGTACTGTGTGGGTGGCTGCGAGGACCACCCTTTCGGGATCGATGATATGACGGGGTTCATCCAGCACATCCAGAGGTGAGAAGGATCGTGATAGGGCATCAGCCCGAGTGTTCTTCTCACCTGGACAGTACTTCAGAAGGAAGTCGAACCTGTTGAAAAACAGAGACCATCTGGCTTGACGGTGGTTGAGCCGTTGAGCATGTCGAAGGTACTCTAGATTCTTATGATCAGTGTATACCACTATTTGATGTTGTGCGCCTTCTTGCCAAGGACGCCACTCTTCAAAAGCCAGCTTGATTGCGAGAAGCTCCTTGTCTCCTATCCCATAATTTCTCTTAGCAGGCGAGAATCGCCTAGAAAAGAAGGAGCAAGGATGGAGTACATTGGATTCGCTGTACTGACTTAAAACCGCCCCCACACCAACGTCAGATGCGTCAACCTCCACGATGAAAGGATGGTGTGGGTCAGGGTAGCGGAGACATGACTTCTTTTGAAAAGCCTCTTTGAGCATCAGGAAGGCTAAGATGGCTTCTGGAGACCAATTGGCAGGGTTGGCTCCCTTCTTGGTCATAGCAGTTAGAGGGACTGTCAATTATGAGTAGTTTTTAATAAAGGATCGGTAGTAATTGGTGAATCCCAAGAAGCTTCGCAATGCCTTCAGGCCTGTGGGTTGAGGCCAGTCCCAGATACTCTTGGGACTGGCCTCAACCCCAAGTTTCTTGGGGTCCATTTGAAAACCATTCTTAGAGACAATGTATCCCAGGAATTGTGGCATATGGCTTAAAGCCACGGCAGCCCCTATACCACCAGATACATGGCCTTTTCCAATACTAAGAAGGGAATGGATTCTGAGTGTAGAGCTCCAGTGCGAAGGCCGATGGCCTGGGTGACAATGAAACTTCTCCAGGAAGTGGTTCTCTGTGGATGGATGACAATAGCAAGGGCTTAGCTATTGGTGTGGAAGGAATCCGTAGATGTTCAACCAAGCGTTTCAGAATAAAATTACCCCTGCACTGGAGTCAATGAGCGCAAGAGTCTGAAATTCGAGATGTCCACAAAGCAGAGATATTGGTAATGATAATGGAGGAGTAGGAGAGGTGAGGCTCAGGAGAAGTCCTCCTGCAGATCCCAGACCCGTCAGTTTCCCAGACAAATGGGACAGGTTTGGATGGCGTGACCCGATTGGCCACAGTACATGCACAACCCCATGCGCTTGCGATAACGTCTCTCCTTAGAGGTCAAATGGCTGCGGCCTAGTTACATAGGCTCTTCCTCCTCTAGGGGTGCAGACAGTAAGCTGGAAGCAACAGGCACAGGTTTAGGATGGTTGACCCCCACTGTAGACTTTCATGGACTCTTAGCCTCCTGAGTACGATTGTGGATACGGTGGTCAATTCTCCCTGCCAGTTCCATCAGGGACTCAAGGGTATCAGGCAAATCACGAGCCACTATTTCGTCCTTTATGCAAGAGTTGAGACCCTCTATGAATATGGCACGTAAACATCCAGTGTCCCAATGCAGTTCGGATGCTAGAGTCTTAAATTCAATAGCAAAGTCTGTAAGTGACTTGTTACCTTGCTGAAGATTGAGCAAGGTAGATCCAGCGATGGTCTGACGAGCTGGGTCATCAAACACGGACTTAAAAAGTTTTTAAAATCCTGCTAGGTCATTCAGGATAGGATCTTCACATTCCCATAGCGGTGAAGCCCAGGCCATGGCCCGTCCTTCTAGGAACGACAGGATGCAAGTGGTCTTTGAAGCTTCAGTGGGAAAGAGGGTAGGCTGTAATGAGAAATGCATGCTGCATTGATTAACAAACCCTCTGCACATCTTGGCTTCACCCGTAAAAGGGGTAGGTGTAGATAAAGGTACAGTGGTCTTGAGGGATACCACTGGTGACAGAAATTCCTTCACAGGAGGAGCTGAAGAGTTCAGTTGATCGTGTAACTGATTGAAGGCAGTAGCTAGGCTCTCCAAAGACTTTTGTTGTTCCGTGATCTGCTGGGCTAGGCCAGGGATGGCCTGCAGGGCTGCGAGCTGAGCCAAGTCCATGGAGTTAGCAATCTGTTGTGTTTGTGGCATTGTGGACCCTTGGTTGCAATGGAGATGACTCCGCCCATGGGGAGGGGCCCCTTGGGAAACCACGGCAATAGGCTGAACTCAGATAGCAGACACAGTAGGGATAGTCTTTATTGTACTGCTGTAGGTAGATGGTGAAGCAGGAAGGCAAGGCACTGATCCATGATGTGCCAGTACGTTCAACAGGCTCAGTAGTGTAGTCTAACCCAGATGGTCACGATAGGCAGGAGCTCGCAGTGCAGGTAACGCTGTGGCTGGTCGGTGGAGCTGGAGCACCAGATCATAGAGGTACTCACGGAATGAAGGTGTCTTCCTGATGGTTGTATGATGGGACCGAAGGTCCGTGGTGAAGGATATGATGCTGGTAGGCCCTCGAGGAGCAAGTACCTGATAGTCCGATATCCTCAAAAGTAGAGAGAGAGAAAGAACCCCGAGGAGCAGTTGTCTTTAGTTAGTGAGGACCCCGAAGGGAAGTTGGAAGCAAGAGACCCCCGAGGGGTGGGTGTCTAGAGCTTCTGCTGGAGCGAGGCCCTTGGATGATAGCAGCATCTAAGCATGCAGCTTAGAGCGGTCAGAGTAGCTAAACCGAAGTCCTTGCTAACTCAAGGTGGTAGAGGAAGCGGAGGCTTGTTATACCCGGAGGTACTGATGTCATGCAGTGAGGCCGCCCCCGAGGTTCCTGCCACATGTATTTGAGCTTCAGAGATGTGTGCGCTCGCGCCCTAGGAGGCCATGGGAGTGAGCATGGCAGACTGGAATGCCCATGCTCGTTTGGAAATGCCGAGACCCTTGGCACGCAGCACCAGAGGCAGCCACCTTGCCCAAGGAGAGTGAAAGAGGAGAAAAAGAGATAAGGCAGAGCGGTCGCAGCCGTCTGCGACCGACGGACGCAACACTTATATGTCACAGGTCCTATGCGTCGAGTAATTGAGAATGGTCCGATGAACTGAGGAGCAAATCTCTGGAAGGTATTCGAAACCTGATATACTTAATGCTTAACCAGACTTTCTGGCCAGGAAGAAATTCCGGAGCTGCATGGCGGTAACTGTCACCAGTCTTCTTGGCCCGGGAGGCGGTCTGACGCAGGCAGAGATTCATCTGTTCCCATATCGTCTTAAGGGCATCCGCAGTAGCCTGAGCCACAGGGGACGGCACGGAGAGAGATATGGTCAAAGGTGGCCGAGGTTGTTTCCCATAGACAATTGCGAAAGGAGATGTTTCAGTAGCTGTGGCAATATGAGAGTTATGAGAGAACTCTGCCCAGGATAAGAGGTCCCACCAGTTGTCCTGTTGGTCATTAATGTAAACCCATAAGAATGCTTTCAAAGAGTGGTTCATCCGCTCAGCTTGCCCGTTGGCCTGGGGATGGGAGGCGGTCGTGAAGCTGATGTTGATACCGAATTTCCGGCAAAGAGAGCGCCAGTGCTTGGCGACAAATTGTGGACCTCGGTTGGAAACTATATCCAGTGGTAAGCCATGTAATCTGAATATGTGGTGGAAAAACAGTTGAGCTAGCTCGGGTGTTAGATGGTAGGCCTGGAAGCGGCACAAAATGAGCCATTTTCGAGAAACAGTCTATGGTAACCCATATTACAGTGTTGCCCCTAGAAGGAGGCAGATCCACGATGAAATCCGTTGACAAATGTGTTCACGGTTCTTCTGGTGCTGGAAGCAGTTGAAGAAGTCCTCATGGTCGCCCGACCGGGGGTTTCTGTTATGCACAAATGATACAGGATTCGATGTATGCCTTCACGTCGGAGACCAAGGTAGGCCACCAGAAAAACTGCTAGAGCAGTGCCACGGTTCGTGCTTGTTCTGGATGACCGGCAATCTTGGAATTGTGGGCTCAGAAGAACACCTTTTCTCGGAGTCGTTGAGGTACCACAGTTTTCCCCATAGGGACTGTATGAGTAGCTGACAAGGAGGCACAAGCTGGATTTATAATATGAGTTGGCTCGTCGGGAATATCCTCTGGTTTGAAGTATCGGGATAAGGCATCTGCTCTAAGGTTTTTTTCTGCAGGGCGGTAACGGAGCTCAAAATCAAACCGTGAAAATAAAAGGGCCCACCGGGCCCTAGTGGGCATTAAGATGCTGTGCTTGACTTAAAGGCTCCTAGATTTTTATGGTCCTTGAACACCGTAAATTTATGTTGTGCACCCTCGAGTCAGGGACGCCACTCTTCTAGGGCCAACCTTATGGCAAGTAATTTGTGGTCTCCAATGCTATAATGTCGTTTAGCTGGTGAAAATTTCTGCGAATAGAAGGAGCAGGGGACTACTGTACTGGAAGCGGTCCATTGGTTTAGGACAGCCCCAGCCCCGATGGCAGAAGCGTCCACCTCGACTTGGAGTCGGATCTGGGTGACGTAGACAGGGTCCCTTTTGAAAGGCTTCCTTTAACCGATGGAATGCTGTTATAGCTTCAGGTGGCCAGTCTCGTATATTCTGGCCCTTCCTAGTCAGGGCCGTCGTGGGAGCGGCCAGAGTAGAATAGTGAGGGATAAAATGGCGGTAATAGTTAAGGAACCCCAGGAAATATTGAAGCGTTTTGAGTCCCACAGGTTGTGGCCAATCCCAGATTGCTCTCAATTTGTCCGGGTCCATGGAGAAACCCTATGGGGAAATTATGTAACCAAGGAAAAGTAGACTGGATTTCTCGAACAAACACTTGCCCAGTTTTCCAAACAACTAGTTTTCACGGAGACTTTGTAATACCATACATACGTCAGCTCGGTGGGTATCAAGGTCCTTTGAAAAAATGAGGATATCATCCACGGTAAACCATGACTTTGGTGTACAATAGATCTCTAGAAATTTCATTCATCATTCGCTGGAATACAGCACGCGTGTTGAAAAGGCCAAAAGGCATCACTAGGTTATTTATAGTGATCATCTCTTGAATTGAAGGCGGTCTTCCAGATGTCATTGGGGCGGATGTGCACCAAGTTATACACCCCGCGCGTAAGTCCAGCTTAGTGAAAATGGTCGCACCTTGGAGACAATCGAAGAGCTCAGAGATCAGTGGTAAGGGATATTTATCCTTGCGGGTTATGGCGTTCAGACTGCGGTAGTCAATGGACGGTTTGAGTGACCCGTCTTTTTTGGTCACAAAAAAAGAATCCCCGCTCTGGCGGGTGATGTAGAAGGATGGATAAACCCTTTTTCCAGATTTTCTCGAATGTATTCAGTCATAGACTTTGTCTTGGGTAGAGACAAAGGATAGATGCGTTTATGAGGAGACATGGTTCAGGAAAGAGATCAATAGGGCAGTCAAACCACCGAAGAGTCGGGAGGTGGTCAGCCTTCTGTTTGGAAAATGCATCCTCATAGGCGGCGTATGGAGCCGGTATGCCTGAAGAGGTGGCAACCAAAGGAATTGTTGCAGATGGGATCACCTTCTAGAGGCAAGATTGGTGACAAGCTGGACCCCACATTACCAGCTGTAGAAAAGTCCAATTAAATGGAGGAGAGTGCTTCTGGACCCAGGGAAGCCCAAGCACTATGGGAAGGATAGACTTATCCAATACTAAAAGTTCAAGTTTCTCAAGGTGTAAAGCCCCAGTGCATAACTGAACCAGTTCTGTGGTCAGGGAAATAAGGCCGGGAAGTGGCTCTCCATATATTGAGGCTATGCACAGGGTAGGAAACTAGCGAGCGGGTCTTAATACCCAAGAGTTGCACAAGGTCCTCGAGGATACAATTTCCCTCCCTCCAGAATCCTGCAGAGCGAGGACTGGGAGTCCCAAATTAAAGTGACTGGAACTGAGAGTTGGGGGGCTGGAGGAAGTTGCACTCAACTTCAGGATCCCTACTGAACTTGGGCTTTGGAGTTTCCCAGACGGATGGGACCAATTCTGCAGATGGTGGCCTAGGGCTCCGCAATACAGACACAGACCGGTTTGTCTTTGCTGGAGGCACCTCTTCCGGTGTCAGTCGCCCTCTACCCAACTGCATAGGTTCCTCCGCCTTGACTACTCTAGTGTCACTGGATGTAGAGTTAGTAACGGGTGGTGAGCGGGAGCGGACCCGCAGGGGCCTTTTGGGCATCCGACTCTCCAGGAGTCACTTTTGAAGATGGTGATCAATTTCAGCCCGACAAATCTATAAGGTCCTCCAAGGAGAAGGGAGCTCCCGAGCAGCCAACTCATCTTTTAGCTGCGACGAGAGACCATCAAGATAAATAGCTCGCAGGCAATCCTCTTGCCAAGTGAGCTCAGTAGACAAAGTCTGGAACTCTATGGTGTAATCAAAAAGACTTCGTTGTCCTTGATGAAGGTGGAGTAAATTCGTGCTTGCCACAGCATGTCGCCCAGGATTCATCAAACGTTTGCTTGAAAACAGCCAACAATTGAACCAGTTCCCTCAACAGGGAATCTGAGCATTCCCCACAGGGGAGAAACCCAGGCCAGGGCCTTCTTTTTAAGGCGAGACAAGATTAAAAGTGACTTAAGTTTAAATCATCCTGAAGATGGAGGGTTGCAGAGCGAAATGCATATAGCACTGCAAAGCTTTAGAGTCACCGTTGAAACATGGGCGTGCCGGAAGCACCAGCAAGGCCCATGGCAAAGACGGAGGTGGCTGTGGAGGAGGTAGAACTGACTGCCCATTCAAGGCATTGAACCAGTTGTGGAGAAGTCCAATGGAGGCAGCCAGTGCTTCCAGAAACTGCTGCTGTTCCTGTACCTTGGAAACCAAGTCGGTGATGAATTGGGAGGCACACGGCTCCACCGAATCCATGGCCTTTGCAATCTGTTGCGCTGGAGGTAGATTCTTGGGCTGAGGTGGGGTTGACGCAACCCGAGGGCAAGGGCCCACAGGTCCTCACAGTCAGCTGGTGGAGTGGGCTGAATCTAGAGGCCACTGGAGCTTCACCTATACCAGCCCACCTTCCCCTCGGGTTGAGCCTTTGGGTGCCGGGGCCGGCAGGACTTAGGCAGGCCTCAAGATAGGATAATGATGGTAAATGGTTCAGCCCAGAGACAGCGGCCAGCAGGTGGCGTAAATCTATCCAAGGCGGGTTGCGGAACTGGAACCCAAGCACCAAGAAACAAGGAGTGACTAGAGGTGCTTGAGAAAGGAAAGGCCGAAGCTTAGAAAGTCCACGTCCAGAGGATAGAGGCGGTGGCATGATTTTCAAGCTCGGATGGAAGCTGGTGGCCAATGGAAGCTGCGGCGTGCAATCGTAGAACTCTGGACAAAAGTGTCTATAGCAAGGTCATCCATAGCAATGGTCAGGGAACAGAGAAGGCAGGCATGGTCAGGCGTAGCAGAGGTCAGGATTGAAGAAGGCAGGAGAGGTCAGACATAGCAGAGGTCAGGCTTGGAGATAATCACAAGGCAGAGTCAGGCAAAGCAAAGTCAAAGTCTGTGAAGTCAATCCGAAGCAAGGAGCAGGGCAGGGAACGAAGAGACAGGAACCAGGAACAATGAGGAATCAGGAACACAGGGATGAGGCGAATCTCTAGAAGCAACGAATACTCGATCAACAGGGAACCGAGGAGACCTGTTGCAAAGGCAATGCTTAGGAGCACTGCCCGAGCTTAGGTACGCTGAAAGTGATGACGTCAGCATCTGGGTCCACGCCCAGGTTCCCGCCGTGGGCCCTTTAAAAGCATCAGAGTTGCGTTGTGCACACATGCCTAGGAGAGGCACAGCACCATCGACAGCGTCTCTCCGTGGAGCAAGCGGAGAGGCCTGCTTAGAGGAGGAATCCTGGCTGGAGGTCCTCGGCAGCATGGCAGGACCAGGGACACTGGTAGGGATCTGAGGTTGGAGCCAGCAGCCGACTGCCGCCAGTGACGGAGAACTGAGCGCTGAGGGCCGACTGGGAAGGTGAGAGGGCTGCGCTGTGGGCCTCCCGTGGGCGGCAAGCATAACATTGTCCTTTCTTCCCCATGCTCTGGTTCCTTGTCTGCCTGCCCTTGCTCCTGGCCCTGCTTGTTTCCCTTCCTTACTTTTCTTGTTGGCTTTGTCTATGTTGTCTGTCCTGTTTGTCTTGGACTGACTACCTGATTTCTGACTCTGGCCTGGCCCTTGACCTTCCACAATCTGCTGCCTGCCCTGACCTCAGGCCTGTTACCTGTTCTGCTGTCTGTTGCCTGCCATGACGCTTGCTCAGATCAGACTTTTACTCAGTTTAGCCCAGGGGACCCACTTAAATTCTGCTGGCTGCCAGAACTCAAGGGCTCAACTTGCAGGGGAGGTGGCTGGTATAGGTGAAGCTCCAGCCAGTCTCACTTAAAGGCTCCTCTGCTAGCTATTGGCTTGGGCATAGTGAGCTCACTTGCTAAGTAGTGCCAACCACACCTCAGCCACAAGGGTTCACTTCCTTGACAGTGTCACAAAGAAGGGCTTTGGGCTGCAATTCAAAACACCTTGAGAGTTTGTAAAAGGTGGGCTGTCACAGAATACACAATACACTTATTTACAAGTATAGAAACTTTTTGCTTAGAAGTCTGAGAATAATCAATAAAAGCATACAAGACTGGATTTTGCATTAAGAATATATACAAAGATACTTCCCCTCACAGTTTCCAGTGTGAGTCATATATCTTATAAAAAATGGAAATAGTGGTGGGAAACTGTGGTGGGAAATCAGGGACAGTTTATCAGTCACTTCATTAACCATTGTAATGTCCAACAAGCTTTTCCTCTGATCTTTCTCTGATTACAGTTTGTTTGAAATTGGTCTTTTTATGTTAATTCGTTCTGACCTTTGTGATAGTTTCTTCTCTGAGCTATTCCCATCTGCTGAGGCCTCAACTGTCTGTCTAATCATATCAGCAACAGCTGGGTGTGGCTAAGTTGCTACTGTTCTGTTTTCCCTGATAGCTGCACCATTAGCCTCATGAGTAACTGCTCATTAGTATAACTGATCTCGTGACTTGTTTCTTGTTACAAGCGAGCTAAGAAAAATGGCATATTTATTCTCAGAACTTATAGGCCTTATGTCAAGCAATTATACTAGCAATATTTGTAATTATCTTTGCTCCACTAATTTCTATACAAAATTCTTCACATAAACTAAATAACTCCTTAAATAATTTTTCTATAGCGATTGGATCTCATGACTCGAGTTTGCAGCTTAGTCTTGTACAGTAACTCTTCAGTGGACAGCAGTCTCATAACATCTAATTATCCATAGCAGATTGTGAAAACAATACCAATGAACAAACACTTAGTATATTTCTTTTTACAGTAAGTTGCCTAGATCGTTGAATCATGTGGCATATAAATGTTTTAATATTAAATTAAGTCTAGATCTTATTGTCCATCAGATTGTAACTGTTATACTGCTATACCCACTGGTGTCTGACTATATGTTACCATTCTAATATATTGTACCCGGCCTTGGGTGAATTTCTTATTCAAAAAGGCAGGCAATAAATCCAAGTAAATAAATAAATACTGTTCTAGACTTATGGAAATTAGAGATGGTGCCTTTTAAAAATTTGGCTATTTTTCAGATCACTTGCAAGAAAAATAGGCATGATAGTAACCCAATGCCTGGTGTATCACCTGCAAGTTTTTTTATGGGATCATCTTAATTTCATCAGTGGAGATTTATGTAAGCTTCTGGTGCTTTTGCCTTGGCATCACCATGTGGTTTCCAGCAGAAGGTCCTATTGCTAGACATTCAAGCCTTATTTAATATAGATTTCTTCCATAGCCTCAGGATGGGATAAGTCCTTTACCAAGAAGGTCCTGTGACCACTATCCCCAATATAATCCTGTATTATATTCAATTACATTGGGCAAAGTTCTCCAAATGGTAAACTATTTTTTGCCATAAGTTAAAAAGGGCTTTGCTCAAGTGGGTGCAGTAATAATGTTCCAAGGAGTCAAAGATTAGTACAGATTTCAGCACTGTCTTAAATTTTGGAGGTGGAGTAGCTTTAATGCTGGATGTTCTAATGACTTTCACAAGATGAGGAAAGTCTCAAACATTTCTATATGACAGGCTAAGCAATATTCTGTTTGTGCAGTGCTGTTGTATGTTTGTGGGCATTTGATACCACTATCTGCAGAGGCTTTGATAGTGGTAGCAACATATGTTTATATCCCTTGACATAGTAGCTGCATTTACTATGAAATCCTCCTCAGCAGGCTTTCTTCATTGGGCATTGCAGGGACAGTGTTAACCTGGTTCAAATCTTATCTCTCTGATTGCAATGAACAAGTACACCTCAATAAGGAAACATTCTCATGGTCTCCCATTCTTACTAATCTTCCTCAAAGGTCTGCATTATCCTCTGCCCTCTTCAATGTCTATCTTACCCCATTCTGTCTTTTGTTAAATTTAAGTGTTCATTAAAGTTATATGCTGGTGATGTTTTTCCCCTGAAGATATCTTGGTCTCTCACTACACAATTTGCAACTCATTTTCTTCAATTTGTGCCTAGCTTAAACACAATCATTTAACATTATATATAAATAAAACAGAAATTCTCATTCTTTTATATTATTCCATGACAAATATTCTCTCCCAACTCATATTTGATGACTCCATCAAGATCTCTAGTCAAATATGGCTCCTCTTGACTCCTCTCTTGACTCCTCTCTTTCCATGCAGCCTCACAAAATCAGTTATCAGAAAGATTTTTATGACGCTACATTTGCTACATCATCTCTATCCATTTCTCATTCCTGAACACTTTCACACAGTCCTGCAGTCCTTAAGTTTCTCATCCATGGACTATTGTAACATCTTATACATTGCTTCAGATAATTCAGAATGCTACAGTACGACTTCTTACAGGTATCAGAATGCATGATCATATTACCCCTATTCTGTCTTCCCTTCACTGGCAAACGTGCTATAAATTGGCTGTTACCATGCACAATCTCCTCAATAACATTAAATCTCCCTGAATATACTCTGTTCTAAAGATTCACATTCTTGTCCGTAATCTCCAGTCCGCCAATCATAACATACTCGATATTTCTTCTCTTAAAACTGTTCGATTGTCCTGCGAACATGCCTTTTCAATAGCAGGGCCAGTTTACTGGATTACCAGTTGCAATCCATACCATCAATGATCCCAAACTGTTCATGTGTGCATTGAAAACTTATCTGTTTAAGCAGGCATTTAATACCTCGGATTAATTCCAGCCCTTGTTCCAGCAGCACTATTTTGTCTTAGTTTCCATCTTCTCACCATCTGCCTCACTCAAGGAGTTCCCCAAGGCTCCTCTCTCTCCTCCACCCTATTCAATATATATCTTTATTCCCCTCTGCCAGCTCCTATCCGACCTCGGTCTCAAATTTTACATTTATGCAGACGGGGGCGGATTTTAAAAGGAGCGCGAATAGCCTACTTTTGTTTGCGCTCCAGGCGCAAACAAAAGTACGCTGGATTTTAGTAGATACGCGCGGAGCCGCGCGTATCTGCTAAAAACCTGGATCAGCGCGCGCAAGGCTATGGATTTTGTATAGCCGGCGCGCGCCGAGCCGCGCAGCCTACCCCCATTCCCTCCAAGGCCGCTCCGAAATCGGAGCGGCCTTGGAGGGAATCCTCTAACGCCCTCCCCTCACCTTCCCCTCCCTTCCTCTACCTAACCCACCCGCCCGGCCC
Organism: Rhinatrema bivittatum; assembly: GCF_901001135.1. Classification (NCBI taxonomy): domain Eukaryota; kingdom Metazoa; phylum Chordata; class Amphibia; order Gymnophiona; family Rhinatrematidae; genus Rhinatrema; species Rhinatrema bivittatum. The sequence continues at coordinate 69,639 of NW_021821195.1, read as the reverse complement.
TGTCTACACCCCCCCCTTACCTTTGTTGGGGGATTTACGCCTCCCGGAGGGAGGCGTAAATTCCCGCGCGCCAGCGGGCCTCCTGCACGCCGGGCCGCGACCTGGGGGCGGGTACGGAGGACGCGGCCACGCCCCCGGACCGCCCCGGGCCGTAGCCACGCCCCCGTACCCACCCCCAAAACGCTGCCGACACGCCCCGAAAACGCCTCGACGACCGGGACCGCCCCGACATGCCCCCCTCAGAGAACCCCGGGACTTACGCGAGTCCCGGGGCTCTGCGCGCGCCGGTAGGCCTATGTAAAATAGGCTTCCCGGCACGCAGGGCCCTGCTCGCCTAAATCCGCCCGGTTTTGGGCGGATTTAGGCGAGCAGGGCTCTTAAAATCTGCCCCACGATGTTCAAATTGTCATACCAATACAAGAAACTATCTCCAAATCACTAAAATTTTGGGAGAAATGTCTCGCTTCCATAAACACTCACAAATCTCCACCTTGCCCTTAATACCTCTAAGAAGGAATTACAAGAAAAATAGATGCCTTGGTCTTTTTCAAATCCTTTATTGGAGTGGAGATGTAAAGAATAATACAGCCCGACTCTGGCTGAGTAATAACAAGTGGAGACCCGTATCCGGAAGTGGACTGTCAGGAGCATTAATCACCTTTGCTGTATTATATGACCAGTGCATCTTTTGAATCCAGGAGTTATTAGATACAACGTATTCTCAAGAATATGATTGACTGTACAAACGATAAGATCTAGTACTTTTGCAGATCAGACAGACACTAAACAAGCACATGACTTGTTCTACCATCATGAGTCCATGAATATATATTTAAGCCCCTGAGGCAGCCGTTGTGAGAATGGCGAAACTTGGCCAGAGTCAGGCTGTATTATTCTTTACGTCTCCACTCCAATAAAGGATTTAAAAAAGGACAAGGCATCTATTTTTCTTGTATTTCCTGATGGCTTTCATAGATCGCCTACCTTTGTGCTTCTTGGGACCTTAATACCTCTAAGACAGAACTGCTCCTCATATCCAACCACCAAATTCCCAAGCCTTCACTCTCAAGCGACCCGGCGCACAGTTCCATCTCCTCACAGCCCTTCATATGAGATCTTGATGTCCTGATTGACCAGCAATTAAACTTGAAAAGACATATCAATTCAGTTCTAAAGGAAGGCTTCTATAAGCTCAATGTCATGAAAAAACTCAAACCACTTCTCCATACACATGATTTCCGTACTGTTATACAGGCGACCCTCTCATCTAAAATGGACTACTGTAATTCCCTATTTCTAGGTGTCCCGTATTCCACCTTAAAACTGCTTCAAATGCTTCAGAATGCTTTTGCTAGAACCCTCACAAATACCCACAAATCTGACCACATAACCCCAATCCTTAAAGACCTCCATTGGCTCCCGATCCCCTCATGCATCCACTACAAAACCCTTACCATTATACACAAATCCATCTACAACCACAACTCCAACTGGCTCAACAAACCTCTCCATTTCATCCCCTCCAACCGCCCCACCAGAGCAACCCTTAAGGGTACCCTTCACATCCCATCCCTCAAGAATGTACACCTCTTCATTGCAGGCCCCACCTGCTGGAACTCACTACCCACGGATATCCGCCTCGAGCCTTGCAACATTAAATTCAAGAAAAAGCTAAAGACCTGGCTCTTCAAACAGACATACCCAGACTAGGTCCACTGCATTCTAATTCCATTGCTTCATCACCATGCTTCTAAGTTATTAGTTACGTTATTAAGTTAATATGGTACGTTATTAAGTTAATATGTTATTTTCTCTCCAGTTAGAACCCTCTCACCTCTCTTCCTGTCAACCTTACACTATTTCTGCTTTTGTAATCCCTTTCCCTGTCCTGTTCTATGTATTTTCTACTTTAGTTTGATGTAAACCGATATGATGTAACCACTAATATTGGTATAAAAAAGCCTACAAATAAATAAAATAAATTCTCCTGATACTATTCCACCTTTATCAGCTTTAACAAGTAATTTTGTATTGTAGTATGTTTTATATTATTATGTATGTTATTGTATTCTGCCCTGAACCATTTGGAGGAGCGAGTTATAAAATTTTAAAATAAATAGTTTTGAAATGCGATTTTCTATTATTTATAGAGAATTAAATCAATAAAAATTATTGAACCAGAAATGACAATCATACATGAAACCCCTCTCCCAAGGGAGAGAGGGATAAAGAGCATGCTACCATTTAAGTGAACTACAGCAGAGAAAAAAAAGAGGACAATGAGCTATGTAACATGAGCCGCCAGCCCAGGAAACACAGAATAAGATTGACAAGCTTGCCAGACCACTTACTGTGAAGGTGCTTAAATGACCATTGAATATATGAATCTGAGACTCAGGTAGGGAATTTGCATGTCACAGCCCCCTGGACTACTGTTGGTACCCTGCAGTAAAATATCACTTTAAATTATCTGTATGATTTAAAGTCCTATATTGGAGAATTCTGAATGAGAGAGGGATTTGTGAGAAAAATGTACTGAAAAAACAGTCCTAGGAAGCAAACAGATTCTCACCCCGACTAACAAGGAAAGTCAGACCCTTGGCTACCCAGTTCTCAGAAAACAGAAAAAAGCCAGGCAGGATGGAGGGATGTGCACACATTCTCTTCCCATGGGCTGGGTAATAGTAAGCTTAGCGGAGATAAATCACTAAAAGCTGAGACTGCGGATGGCCTGAATCACTGAACGCTATTCAAGCCATGTGACCAGTAGAGCTGTAAACCCAAGCCAGCTGTCCTTCAGTTGCTCTCCCTTGGAAGGGGGTACCAAGGAAGAGGAACCGAAGGACAGCAGCTGATCCAGACTCGGTGCAGTCCCCCAGGTTGATTTTAAAAGCCCTATGTGTGCCAAAGCTGGAAGACACATGCCTGTCTAGAACCAACACGAGCCATGCGGATTTCAAAAGTGATCGAGTACGCACATATCTCCCATTATGTACCCAAAACAAAATGTTTTTAAAAGGGTGGGGCATGGGCATGGTCTGGGTGGAGCATGGGTGAGACATGTGCATTCTGGGAAGTTACCTTGAAATGTATTTAGTGCACAAGCGAGCGCCGGTGTCTCCTACCGCGTAACTTTATTTCTGCTATGGACAGCGTGTAAGTATTAAAATTTAAAAACTAGGTGAGCGGGTGGGGTTTTAAGGGTCGAAGTTAAAAGGATAAAACGGAGGCTAAATAATGGGGTTGTTAGGAAATATGAACCATTAACTGGGAGAACTGAGAAAAAGGGCTATTGCATTGGTGCACATTGTTTTTAAAATCCCCCCACTTGTGCTTACATGTATGCGAATACAGCTGATTTTATATCATATGCGCATATACGCGAGTATGTAATGAATGGCTGCATCTCTGGGTGCGAGCCAGCAAACATGCATACATGTACGCTTGTACGGCTGTTTGAAATTTACCGTCCCAAGTCTACCAAAGTTCCTACTTTCTCATAGTCTGTCTGAGGCCTCCTATCTTCTCTGGAACCTGTCTTCTTAACCCTGTCCTCAAGGGAAATGCCCTGCAACCAGTTTTCCTTTGAGGGATGTCTTATTGACCAGGCTAAATGCCTGGTCCTGGACTTTTACATGCTGTTAAAATAATATCGGCAATAAGAATAAAAGAAAGTAATAGGACTTGGCCGCAACAGTTGGTAATAATAATCCAGATATATGTATGTTTATTTTAATAATCCACAGGTTTTTTTTTTCATAAAATTGTTTTTATCAATGTAAATATCTAAAGCAAGCTACATTTCAAATGAATATATCAATCAGCATGGTAGAAAATATAAGAGATGTGATATCTAGGTGATAATATATCATATATGGGACCTATGCTATATAGTCCATGGAGTGAACTACATTATCTTATGTATAATTTCTGTTACTGTAAGGCTCAGCCCTTCAGTTCTGACTGACCATAACTATCCCTCACCAGCTTTCATTTCCTTTTTTTTTTTTTTTTGATCCCTCAGGATCAAAAGCAGGGAAGTGATAATGGCATTTCTTCAGATTAACTGATCCTTTCTTTGAGGTATGAAAAAAAAGTCATCCTTGTCTCATTCCTGCCTGTATTGAGTCTATTTGCATCTGTGGGGTTTTTCTAGCTATCTGTCCATCCATCTGCTCTATGAATTGCTACTAGTAAGATGTAACGAGATACTCATGGCATTCCCTTCCTTGAGTAATCTCATCAATGAGTTATATTAGCTGTCATATTAAAGTAGTCCAGTGCTAATGTCAGGTAATATGAGAATGTACTTAGCTTCTTCTTTTGGTTCATGTAGCAGCATCACCCTGCCTGGTTTACACTGAAGCATGGGAACTGTAATATAAAGGTTTTCTTTTAAAAAATATATATTTTGTTCTAAATGAACAAAAGTCCTTTTTTTCAAAATATTAAACAAAATTATCACAATTTTCTAAAAATTATAACCCATTCCTTCTGACAGCTTAATTCAACCATTTAAAGATTTTTTTTTGTTTGTTTTTTTCCACAAAGGGTGCCACTGAGAGTGAAAAATCCAAAACCTAAAATGGAAAATATCTAAGAAGAAGAAAGCTAGAATTGCTGAACTACTTTGACATGCAGGAGTCACCTTCACTACATGCGGGCCCCTGAATTTTACTACTTTGTGTCATAGCAGGATTCCCAACTCATGAAAACATTTTAAACTGACAGTCTTCCAAAATTTTTTTTTACTAACAAACTTTTCTATTGACATGTATTTCCATTGCCCTTTACAGAGCAAGACGTAGTCCCTGATTCCCATAATACAGCAGCTTGGGTGGGTGGGGGGCTGAGCCCGCAGATACCGGTTCCCATCAGCCATGATGGGTTTTTTTTTACCAACTTAACTTGTCAGCAAATGTATTGACAGTTGGCAATCCTTTATCATGAGGTGCAGCAGCTCTTTTCTTAACTAAATTGTCAAACAAACCCAGCCCACAGCAAAAGAATTCATACTTTCTGAATTTTCCAGAATGGTGAACCACAAAGCAACGAAGGATACATAATTCCCGTGAAGCCCCTAATAAACCACAGTAAACAAAAACAAGCTAATAACGTAATTAAACTCAACTTAACCAGACAAAAAAACAAGTCAAGTTACATTCAGCTTGGGAAAAAAAAAAATGACTCGCTTTTCAGCTGCGCCACACACAATGGCAGTATCCACTTCCCACCCCCACAACTAGGATTCAAGCCAAAAAATCATTAATCGCTGAACTGGCCTAAATTAGTTTCACTGAAGGATGCAGTCAGGCACACTATTTTGTAAGGATTTTTTCCATAGGCACAGTTTGCCTGCTTAGTTTGGGAGATGGGGTTTGGGGGGGTGGGGGGGTGTCCCAGAGCATTTGAGAGGCTGTGCTCCCCCATATGCCCCCACTTTTCCCAAACAATGCCTATGCTTTTTTGTCCACTCTGTGTTTATGAGTTAAAAAGTTTAGTAAATCAAGGCTGGCTTCTATAGACCGCTCACCTCAACCTTCCACGCAGAAAGCTGTTTTTAAATGCCTGGGATATTGGTATGAGCAAATTCAGAACTGCCGAGAATTTGAAATACCCAGAGGAGGTCATTTTTAAGTGGTATTTCAAGATAATATAGAACCAGAAAAGATCTTACCCATGCTTTTGATTTGCAGATCTCTAGAAATTCAGGGGCGGATTTTAAAAGCCCTGCTCGCGTAAATCCGCCCGGATTTACGCGAGCAGGGCCTTGCGCGCTGGCGCGCCTATTTTCCATAGGCCTGCCGGCGCGCATAGAGCCCCGGGACTCGCGTAAGTCCCGGGGTTTTTTGTCGGGGGCAGGGCCGATCGACGCGGCATTTTGGGGGCGGGGGGCGGCGTTTCGGGGGCGGGCCCGGGGGCGTGGTTTTGGCCAGGGGCGGTCCGGGGTGTGGCTGCGCCCTCCGGAACCGCCCCCGGGTTGCGTCTCGGCGCGCCAGCGGCCCGCTGGTGCACGTGGATTTACTTCTCCCTCTGGGAGGCGTAAATCGTGGACAAAGGTGGGGGGGGGTTTAGATAGGGCCGGGGGGGTGGGTTAGATAGAGGAAGGGAGGGGAAGGTGAGGGGAGGGCGAAAGAGAGTTCCCTCCTAGGCCGCTCCTATTTCGGAGCGGCCTAGGAGGGAACGGAGGCAGGCTGTGCGGCTCGGCGCGCGCCAGCTGCCCAAAATCGGCAGCCTTGCGCGCGCCGATCCTGGATTTTAGAAGATACGCGCGTATCTACTAAAATCCAGCGTACTTTTGTTAGCGACTGGTGCGCCAACAAAAGTACGCGAACGCGCATTTTTAAAAAATCTACCCCTCATTGTGCTCTTTGGGGCGGATTTTAAAAGCCCTGCTCACGTAAATCCGGGCGGATTTACGCGAGCAGGGCCTTGCACGCCGGCGCGCCTATTTTCCATAGGCCTGCTGGTGCGCGCAGAGCCCCGGGACTCGCGTAAGTCCCGGGGTTTTTTGTCGAGGGCATGTCGGGGGCATGTCGGGGCGGGGCCGATCGACGCGGCGTTTTGGGGGTGGGACGCGGCATTTCGGGGGCTGGCCCGGGGGCGTGGTTTTGGCCGGGGGTGGTCCGGGGGCGTGGCCGTGCCCTCCGGAACCGCCCCCGGGTGGTGTCTCGGCACGCCAGCAGCCTGCTGGCGCTCGTGGATTTACTTCTCCCTCCGGGAGGCGTAAATCCGTGGACAAAGGTGGGGGGGGGTTTAGATAGGGCCGGGGGGTGGGTTAGGTAGAGGAAGGGAGGGGAAGGTGAGGGGAGGGCGAAAGAGAGTTCCCTCCGAGGCCGCTCCGATTTCATTCGGAGCGGCCTCGGAGGGAACGGAGGCAGGCTGCGTGGCTCGGCGCGTGCCGGCTGCCCAAAATCGGCAGCCTTGCGCGCGCAGATCCTGGATTTTAGAAGATACGCGCGGCTACGCGCGTATCTACTAAAATCCAGCGCACTTTTGTTTGCGACTGGTGCGCCAACAAAAGTACGCGAACGTGCATTTTTTTAAAATCTACCCCTTTATGGATTGATTTTGGATGGCAAACTCATGAAACTTGAAAAGAAAAATACAGATAGAATTTTCAAAATTTCATTCCTCTGTACACAATACACATTTTAATTGCAAATTTCTAAGCATAGGGCTGGTTTAATAAGCACTTATGCAAAGAGAATATGAGATGGCATACTTTCCTTATATCCACACGTAATATACAAATTTAAATTAATTCCGTAGATACCATTGACTGATCAGGAACAGAGAAATTTTCAAACACCTAGATTAAACCATCGTCATGGTAAGTGTGAAATTCAGTCCTACAGTATATGGAAATTGCATGAGTCAAAATGTAAAGAATGCACACAGTACAATTCATTGCCTTCATTTGATATTCAAACTTGAAGGCCAATGTACTAATGCACAATAAAGGCCCACGTTAAGTGGCATGCAAATCACTTTGGGGATAAATTGCATATGTTAAATTCTGTGTGATAATACAACTGTTATCACAAAAAAATTAACTACACCTTCCTGGGGCGAAGATAAGTTTCTTGCCATAATGGGTTTGCATTTACTTTTGTGTAATTTAACGTGCATTATTTTGATATGCATTCATAGGTAATAAACTAATTTCCATATTTATGCAGCTTATTGCATCTTTTTGCATAGATTTAGATTTTACGCCTGTATTCATGATATCTAAGTGACACATACTCATATGGCAAACCTGCTCAAACGACTTTCAAACAGAATTTCATGTGTTATTCTATATTTTAACATGCACTAATGTATTTGAGATCATTGGCACAGATTAGTACATTGACCTCTAGATCTTCTACAATTTCATACATGGTTTTTTTTATCGTCACCACACACTAAGCTCAGAATTTCAATGTAATGTCCACAATAGAGATGTGAATCTTGTGATCGATCGTCTTAACGATCAATTTCGGCTGGGAGGGGGAGGGAATCGGATCGTCGCAGTTTGGGTTTTTTAAATATCGTGTAAATCGTGTAAATCGAAAACCGGCACACTAAAACATCCTAAAACCCACCCCGACCCTTTAAAATAAATCCCCCACCCTCCCGAACCCCCCCAAAATGCCTTAAATTACCTGGGGTCCAGTGGGGGGGGAGGGGGGGAAAACCGGCACACTAAAACAACCCTAAAACCCACCCCGACCCTTTAAAATAAATCCCCCACCCTCCCGAACCCCCCCAAAATGCCTTAAATTACCTGGGGTCCAGAGGAAAGGTCCCGGTGTGATCTTTTACTCTCGGACCTCGGACCTCTGTGCGTTGTAGAAACAAAATGGCGCCGGCGCTACCTTTGACCTGTCATATGACAGGCGGCGCCATTTTGTTTTTTTGTCCCCCGACGTCAGGAGCGTAGGAGATCGCTCCCGGACCCCCGCTGGACCCCCAGGGACATTTGGCCAGCTTGGGAGGGGCCTCCTGACCCCCACAAGACTTGCCAAAAGTTCAGCGGGGGTCCGGAACGACCTCCTGCAGTCGAATCGTTTTTCCGTACGGAAAATGGCGCCGGCCATACCATTTTCCGTACGGAAAAACGATTCGACTGCAGGAGGTCATTCCGGACCCCCGCTGGACTTTTGGCAAGTCTTGGGGGGGTCAGGAGGCCCCCCCAAGCTGGCCAAAAGTCCCTGGGGGTCCAGCGGGGATCCGGGAGCGATCTCCTACGCTCCTGACGTCGGGGGACAAAAAAAACAAAATGGCGCCGGCCTGTCATATGACAGATCAAAGGTAGCGCCGGCGCCATTTTGTTTCTACAACGCACGGAGGTCCGAGGTCCGAGAGTAAAAGATCACACCGGGACCTTTCCTCTGGACCCCAGGTAATTTAAGGCATTTTGGGGGGGTTCGGGAGGGTGGGGGATTTATTTTAAAGGGTCGGGGTGGGTTTTAGGGTTGTTTTAGTGTGCCGGTTTTCCCGCCCTCCCCCTCCCCCTTCCTCTCCCCCTTCCCCCGATTTACGATTTTTTAACGATAAATCGGGGGAATTGTTATTGTATCGTGGCTCTAACGATTTTTGACGATTTAAAATATATCGGACGATATTTTAAATCATCAAAAAACGATTCACATCCCTAGTCCACAATGATTCCATGATATTTTTCCTGAGTGGTTACTCCTAATACGGAACAGAATTTATGTATCTATAGTTTGGATTAATTTTTCCCTATGTGCATCACTTTGCACTTGTCCACATAAAATCTAACCTGCTATTTATATTTCCAGTTCCCCAATTTGGCAAGGTCCTTCTACAGTTTCTCACAGTCTAGGTGTGCTTTAAGTTCTTTGAATATTTTTCTGTCATCTGCAGATATCACCACTCCATTCATTCCTCCCTTTTCTATATTATTAATGGACAAGTTAAACAAAACTGTTCCCTGTACAGATCTCTAGGGCATGCAGGCCTAGAATTTAGGCATAGGGAAAGTAGGCAACTGCCTTTGGCATCAAATTCTTATAAGCATCGGGAGGACGACACTGCTGCTGCCTATGCCTAAATCCAAATCTGCTCCTGCAGTGCGAGGTCTGATCTCAGCAAGGAAGATCAAGTAAAACCAGCGAATGGCCTTTAGCATCAATCTCGTGCTGAATGACCTCATGCCTCCCTGTCACTCGCATGGGATTTCCCTGCTAAAGGAAGCCCATACAGGAGCAGGAGATCGGAGGGCATTACGGCATCCATGCTGTTGAAGGCCACGTGATGAACTTCTCATTTTCTGTTCTGCTGCATCCCCAGCTGCAACTTTGACGTGGGGAGGGAGGGGAGGGGAAACTTTGAGAAGAGGATTTGGACAAGAGGCGGGGGTGGGGGGATATAACTCCCTCGCCCCTCCTTTCCTTTGAGTGCACACCCCCTTCCAGCCCAGGATCACTTAGATATTTTATATAGAAACTATCATTTCACAAAATAAATTATAATAAACTTGCAACAGAAATAGCATTTGACAAGAAAAAGAAGAAAATATTAAAAGGTAAATTTTAAATGCTTGATGCAAGCATTAATTAGGGGAACATAAGAACATAAGAAATCGCCATGCTGGGTCAGTCCAAGGGTCCACCAAGCCCAGCATCCCGTTTCCAACAGAGGCCAAACCAGGCCACAAGAACCTGGCAATTACCCAAACACTAAGAAGATCCCATGCTACTGATGCAATTAATAGCAGTGGCTATTCCCTAACGGGCGGATTTTAAAAGCCCTGCTCACGTAAATCCGCCCGGATTTACGCGAGCAGGGCCTTGCGCGCCGGCGCACCTATTTTGCATAGGCCGCCGGCGCGCGCAGAGCCCCGGGACGCACGTAGGTCCCGGGGTTTTCTGAAGGGGGCATGTCGGGGGCGGGGCCGAACGACGCGGCATTTTGGGGGCGGGACGCGGCGTTTCGGGGGTGGGCCCGGGGGTGTGGTTTCGGCCTGGGGCGTTCCGGGGGCGTAGCCAAGCCCTCCGGAACCGCCCCCGGCTCGAGTCTCGTGGATTTACGTCTCCCTCCGGGAGGCGTAAATCCGTGGATAAAGGTAGGGGGGGTTTAGATAGGGCCGGGGGGGTGGGTTAGGTAGGGGAAGGGAGGGGAAGGTGAGGGGAGGGCGAAAGAAAGTTCTCTCCAAGGCCGCTCCGATTTCGGAGCGGCCTCGGAGGGAACGGTGACAGGCTGCGTGGCTCGGCGCGTGCCGGCTGCCCAAAATCGGCAGCCTGGTACGCAAACAAAAGTACGCGAACGCGCTTTTTTTTAAAAATCTACCCCAAAGTATAATTGATTAATAGCCATTAATGGACTTCTCCTCCAAGAACTTATCCAAACCTTTTTTGAACCCAGCTACACTAACTGCACTAACCTTGCATTTGTCCACATTAAATTTCATCTGCCATTTGGATGCCCAATCTACCAGTCTTGCAAGGTCCTCCTGTAATGTATCACAATCCGCTTGTGATTTAACTACTCTGAATAATTTTGTATCATCCGCAAATTTGATAACCTCACTCATCGTATTCCTTTCCAGATCATTTATATATATATTGAAAAGCACCGGTCCAAGTACAGATCCCTGAGGCACTCCACTGTTTACCCTTTTCCACTGAGAAAATTGACTATTTAATCCTACTCTCCGTTTCCTGTCTTTTAATCAGTTTGTAATCCAAGCGCAAATATGTTGGGCCTGTGCATGCCGAGTGGATTATAGAAGCTGCCGAGATACGCGCATGTATCTCCCAGAGTATGCACATCTTGGAAGTTTTTAAAAAGGGGCGTGAAGTGGGCAAGGCATGGGCATTTCAGGGCGGGTACCTGAGATGTGCGCATAAATATTTATGCAATCTGGTGCGTGCCAAGGTCCCCTGCTGTGCAACTTTATTTCTGCTAAGTTAAAAATAAAGAAAAATAGGCATTTCTGAAGGATTTTAAGGATCAGGGCTAGAACATAAGAACATGCCATACTGGGTCAGACCAAGGGTCCATCAAGCCCAGCATCCTGTTTCCAACAGTGGCCAATCCAGGCCATAAGAACCTGGCAAGTACCCAAAAACTAAGTCTAATCCATGTTACTGTTGCTAGTAATAGCAGTTGCTATTTTCTAAGTCAACTTAATTAATAGCAGGTAATGGACTTCTCCTCCAAGAACTTATCCAATCCTTTTTTAAACACAGCTATACTAACTGCACTAACCACATCCTCTGGCAACAAATTCCAGAGTTTAATTGTGCGTTGAGTGAAAAAGAACTTTCTCCGATTAGTTTTAAATGTGCCCCATGCTAACTTCATGGAGTGCCCCCTAGTCTTTCTACCATCCGAAAGAGTAAATAACCGATTCACATCTACCCGTTCTAGACCTCTCATGATTTTAAACACCTCTATCATATCCCCGCTCAGCCGTCTCTTCTCCAAGCTGAAAAGTCCTAACCTCTTTAGTCTTTCCTCATAGGGAGCTGTTCCATTCCCCTTATCATTTTGGTCACCCTTCTCTGTACCTTCTCCATTGCAATTATATCTTTTTTGAGATGCGGCGACCAGAATTGTATACAGTATTCAAGGTGCAGTCTCACCATGGAGCGATACAGAGGCATGATATTTTCCGTTTTATTCACCATTCCTTTTCTAATAATTCCCAACATTCTGTTTGCTTCTTTGACTGCCGCAGCACACTGAACCAATGATTTCAATGTGTTATCTATTATGATGCCTAGATCTCTTTCTTGGGTGGTAGCACCTAATATGGAACCTAACATTGTGTAACTATAGCATGGGTTATTTTTCCCTGTATGCATCACCTTGCACTTATCCACATTAAATTTCATCTGCCATTTCAATGCCCAATTTTCCAGTCTCACAAGGTCTTCCTGTGTTGTGTCCATCAGTCTTCGACGGCTTCACCCCGCCTACCTCTTTCTACTTGCGGCTCCTCCCGCTCACCTTGGCTGCCGCGGCTCCTCCCGCTCACCTTGGCTGCCGCGGCATCTGTTTGCCGACCTCTCCGGCGTCCCCGGACTGGCTTTGATGCTGCCTCCCGCCATTCTCCTTCAAGGTACCTCTAGGGAGCGTGCGCGCACGCCGCCCTCATCTTTATTTCCACGTTGGCGCGAAACTTAGGAGTGTCCCCCTGTTCTGACATCACAAATCCAGGGTATATCTGCCTACTACATTTGCTAGTTTGTTGAATTAGCAACGGAATTTGTTCGGATGGGATTCGCTCTCCGTTCCTAAGCTACTCTGCCACTCCAGCTCTAACTGGAACTCTTACTACCCTTCAGGGCCACTAACGGGGTACCCGCTCTTCGGGGGCCTCTCTGCTTCTTTCAGGTGCTATCAGGAAACCGGTACTCGCTCCTCGAGGGCCCATGTTCCCTGTGTCACTGCCTGAAACTTCTACCTTCTACTTGGAAGAACTAACTACAGTCACCATCAGTGAGTACAGAAAACATCTCTCTCTACAGTACTGCTTCGCCAGAATCAGGTACTCGCTCCTTGAAGGCCTGCCCTCTGCTTCGGTGCCAGACCTCTCGTCTAGTGGAATCTCTGCTACTGCTAGTGAGTACAACGCTACTGAGTCTCTCTGCTCTAAGGGATCAGGTATTCGCTCCTCGAGGACCTGCTCTCCCTGTCTCGGAGCTCTCTTATTCTACTTGGGACTCTGAATGCTAATTCTATTGTGTGCTCATAACTCTCAGTCTCTTTCCACTACAGCACTGCTTACAGAGGATCCGCTGTTCCAGCGTTCTGTGAGAGACACGCCCAGCCGGGCTCTACATCCACTACTCACTACTGCCACCTCTAGTGGTTCCATATACTGTTTAATAAAAGATTCAAATCTGTGTTTGTCTATCCGGAGTTTAGCCTGACACTGTGGTCCCTCACGTGACTGCCCCCTGTGGGCGTGGTCAGCTGCCACAGTGTCGAAGGATCTACCCAAACACCAATAACCATAACATCCTGCAATTTATCACAATCTGCTTGTGATTTAACTACTCTGAACAATTTTGTATCATCTGCAAATCTGATTACCTAACTCGCCGTATTTCTTTCCAGATCATTTATAAATATAGGGGCAGATTTTTAATCCTATGCGCGTGGGGTACATTTGTGCGCGCTACCCGGCGTGCACAAATGTACACCCAATTTTATAACATGCGAAATCGGAGCGGCCTTGGAACTTTTCTTTTGCTCCCCCCCCCCACCTTCCCCTCCCTTCCCTTATCTAACCCACCCCCCAGCCCTACCTAAATCCCCCCCTACCTTATTTTATTTTTTACGCCTGCTTCTTGCAGGCGTATCTTGCGCATACCGGCCGGCGTGCGAACCTCCGGCACAGCCGCTGTGCCGGAGGACTCGGGATGCCCCCTGGATCAGCGCCACGCCCACGACCCCGCCCCTTTTTCAAAGCCCTGGGACATACGCGCGTCCCGGGGCTTGCGCGCGCCACCGAGCCTATGCAAAATAGGTTCGGCACCCGCAGGGGCAGGTTTTCGGAGTTACGTGCGTAACCCTTTGAATATCTACCCCATATTGAAAAGTAAGGGTTCCAATACAGATCCCTGAGGCACTCCACTACCCAACACTTTCCACTGAGAAAATTGTCCATTTAAATCCTACTCTCTGTTTCCTGTCTTTTAGCCAGTTTGTAATGCACGAAAGGACATCGCCACCTATCCCATGACTTTTTACTTTTCCTAGAAGCCTCTCATGAGGAACTTTGTCAAACGCCTTCTGAAAATCCAAGTACACTACATCTACCGAAGACTCTTATCCATCTGCAATAATCCAGCACAGCCTCCCCCAAAGGTGTCTAGTGTTCTGTCTGACGACGACGTTGACCCCTTTCTTGCCAGAATCTGCACCATCAAGAGCACGGGAGAGGGAGGAGCTCCATCATCTGGGCTCAGTGAGATGTCAGCACTAACTTACAGCTGCAGCAGTACTCCCTCATCAACAGTGGCAACATAGGTCAGCCCAGCCGCAGAAGAAGGAGGAAGAAAATGCTCCAGAATCATTGATTTGCTCATAGAAGAGTTCTACCGGTGAGGAGGGTGGACTTCCCATAGCCTTCCCTTCTGCTTCACCATAGGAAAAAGTCAAAGACAAACCTAAGAGGCAAATATGCATTGAAGCAGTTTCACAACATGTCCTCATGTTCCGCCCTCATGGGTCCGCCCCTCTGAAATAGATTTTGACATAGAATTTATAGACAGTTTTTCTCTTTTTACTGTTTCTATGTGACACAAAGCTTCCACTGCCACTGTATAACACAAACTTGCAGAAACTTACAAAAGTCACAGGTGGCTGGGGGGGGGGGGGACGACACATTAGTATAGCCAAGAAAGAAGAATGTGAATTAACAGAAGGAGCCACTGACAAAAGGACTTGAGAACAGACAGAACTCAACATTAGAAGAACACATCTCAACAGCTATCCATAGATGGAAAGTACTGTTGACCTTTTTTCTGAATAGTTCATGATGACCAGACAAGGTCCGACACTGAACTAAGCCAATGAGAGCTTGGCAATACATTCTGATGTAGCCAGGCGTCCCCTGGAGTCAGATGAATCAATCTCATATCTGGAAGGCATGGCCATAAGATAGCATGACCTGGTAAGAGCTGCCTTGTAACTGAAAAGGTAGCCATTCATGAACCAGAGACAAGCTAAGTTCCACCCATGATGGCCATGTCTAAAAACCACTCAGGACGATTGCAAGAGGCAGTGCAGAGAAACAAAGAGGTTACTGGTAGCACAAAGACAAATGGCAAAGGCTTCTGAAGTAACTAAACCAGGAGATATAAAATGTTTGTGTTTAGGGTTATCAGACTAGCTTCACAGGTTAAGCAATGAATGTGGAAAACTTGTATAATAAGCCTTTCATGATTCCATTATTTCCTTTCATTTATTTTGAATCCAATAAAGTGGGACAGTCTATTAGGGGCCCCAGCTTACAGGGGCATGCCACTATTTATTTCTTTCTATTGGGAAAATTGACTGTTTAGTCCTGTTCTTTGTTTCCTAAGTTTTAACCAGTTACTAATCCACAGTAATGTGAAAAAAAACAAAAGCAAGACCCATGCCTTGGAAAGTAAATTTATTCAATACAATAATGCAAACTTTCCAAGGCATGGGTCTTGCTTTTGTTTTTTTCACATCCGTGGCTACTCTAGACCTTCTGCCGCTTTGCTTTTTGGGACCTTCCTAATCCGCGGCAAGACATTGCTTCCTATCTCATTATGTTTTAGTTTTCTGAGGACTCTCAAACACTTTCAGAAATTTCAAGTACACTGTATCAGTAAGCTCACCTATATCCATGTGCTTATTCACACTTTCAAAGAATTCTAATAGGTTAGGAAGGCATAACTTGCCTTTACTGAATCCATACTGCCTCTTCCCCACGTTTATCCATAATGACCAGTAATTTTCTTCTTAACAATCGCTTCCACAATTTTACCCAGCACCAACATTAGGCTCATCAGTCTGTAGCTACTTGGGTCACCCCTGGAGCCCTTTTTGAAAATTGGATTACATTTGCAACCCTCCAGCCCTCAGCTATAGAGGCAGATTTGAATCATAGGCTACAGATTACCAGAGGCAGGTCTGCAATTTCATATTTGAGTTTCTTTAAAACACACTGGCATGAATACCATCAGGGGCCAATCATTTACTGCTATTTGTAGTGACAATTTGCTCTAGCACCTCTTTCAGAGTCACACTAATTTGATTTTAAACATCACCAACAAAGAATGATTCAGGTGTCGAGGTCTCAGAAACATCTTTCTCAGAAAAGACCAAAACAAAGAATTCAATTTGTTTTTCTGCTATGGTCTTATCCTTCCAAAGTGCCCCTCTTATCCTCTAGTCATTTAATGGCCCAATTGACTCCCTCTCATGTTTTTAATGTATATGAGCTTTTTCCTATCCTTATATTCTCTCTTGGCCTGCTTTTTTATGTGTTACATCTAATTTGGCAGTGCTTATCCTATTGTCCTTATTAGATCCTGCTTTCATATTATTTAAAAGATGCCTTTAGCCATGCTGGTAGATGCTTGCTCTTCTCTGGAACTTTTATAAATTTGTGGAATACATTTTATTTGGGTTTCCAAAAAGGTGTTTTTCAACAGCATGCCTCATGCAACATGTTTCCCGTGTAACTTCTTTTAGTTTTCTTTTAACTTTCTTTGGGCCCGATATTCAAAAACCACCGACTGCTACTTAGCCAGATAAGTAGTGACTTATCTGGCTAAGTGTCGGCTGCTGAATATCCGGCTATGTTCATCAGCTACCACTTAACCAGATAAGTCACATATCCATCTAAGTAGTTAGCTGGATAGTCAGTGGGCAGATCAGGGTGATGCAACTAATCCAACTAACTTAGCAATATTCAGACTTATTTTGTTAAATTAACTGGATAAGTTAGACCTGCTCCACAAGACTTATCTAGCTAAGTAGCGACAAATAAGGGGATATTCAGCAGCATTGCCGTGTAGCTGAATATCCTGTGTAACTTAGTGTTATTCAGCTACGTTACTTAGTCAGATGTGTTTAAATATTGACCTCCTTATTTTATCATAGTCTCTTTCTTCAAAGTTATAAATTATTGCAGTAGTTATGTTATTTTCTCTCCAGTAATTAGCTCAAATTTAATTGCATTATGATCATTATTACCAAGTGGCTCTACCACTGTCACTCCTTGCACCAGATCCGCTGTTCCAGTGACAACCAAATCTCCCCCTCCTCCATTGGTTGGAGGACCAATTGTTTCATGAAGCAATCATTTTTGGTGTCTAGAAACTTAATCTCCCTGACATGTCCTGATCAAAAGTTCACCTAAACAATATTGGAGTAACTGAAATCTAAAAACACCACAGAGCAGGAGAACTGCACTTCAATAATATCCAAACACGAGAGTGCAGAAGAAAGTAAGTCCAAACCACAAGGTAAATCAAAACAGCTCTAAGGAGCCTGAAATTTTTAATTCTTTTTTGAATGGCAACTCCACTGACTTGCAATCACACCACAGTATAGACCGCGTCCCCCGACACGGTCCCGTGTTTCGCCAAGGGCTGCATCGGGGGGGAGCAACAAGGTTATCAAGGCACTGTAAATAAACATACAAAGGTTAGGACATAAGCTGGACAAAGCCGACATGTTAATACTATTTCAGATTCAAATAAATCGCATACCTGAATGCAGAGCAGTTTCAAAAATGGCAGGGAGCGCGTCCATCTTGACTGCAGACAGGTATTTAAACCTACCGGAGTGAGCGCGAAACTCAGGTTGACAGGTCACATGGTCACTAGGGGCCAATCAGCGTGGCCCCCGTTCCTGAGGCGCAACTAGCAGTGCATACAGCAAGCAATCTCTGGTGACCCCACACTCTTTATGTGAACAGATGCCATTCCAATTCTCGATTGAGCCCTTTCGGGGCTACTGTATCGAGGCGGAAAATCCACCTCTGCTCAATTCTTCCCAACTGTTCATTATAGTTACCAACGCGTGGAGAGCGAGGAACAACCTCAATGATGTCCTATGTCCTAACCTTTGTATGTTTATTTACAGTGCCTTGATAACCTTGTTGCTCCCCCCCGATGCAGCCCTTGGCGAAACACGGGACCGTGTCGGGGGACGCGGTCTATACTGTGGTGTGATTGCAAGTCAGTGGAGTTGCCATTCAAAAAAGAATTAAAAATTTCAGGCTCCTTAGAGCTGTTTTGATTTACCTTGTGGTTTGGACTTACTTTCTTCTGCACTCTCGTGTTTGAGTAACTGAAATCTCCCATTATTATTGATAAAGATTATGGTGCTTTTAAACTTTACATGGAAAATAAAAACATATCAGGACTTACTTAAACATAGCACGTTTTGGAGCTTGTCTGTATAAACAGGTGATATCCAGCATTTTCAAAATGAAGATGAGTTGATGAGTCCTTTTGCAGCAGGCCTGTTATATCATGCTCCAACCAGAAATGCATTTTCTCCTAGAGATGCAGACACTAGTTAAAGCCTGGGGAAAGATAAAATAACATAAAAGCAAGTCTATATTTGCTTTGCAATGACAGCTGCATATTAATCTGAAGAATTTCTGAAAAAATCAAAAAGCTATTTTTTTCAGCAAAATACACCCCTAGAGCTTTAATCAGAAAGCAGGGGAATAAACTTGAAACAGGATTGATTTCATCTTAAAAGAAAGATTTCTTTGAAAGGCTACCAACCACGGTTGTATTATTTGGTTTTCAATATTCCAACAAAATTGTGCCATATTGTTTCAAGTGAAGAGATAACAGCTTTAAACAAAGTTTGTAATTATGGGATCAATTGAAAAGGAATGCAATTAGGTAAGGCATTAGATAACTAATAGCAGTGAATGCCAAGTAGTTCCAGTTTCTAACATTGTTTCTTCATCTCTTCTAAAATATATACACATATATATATATATATAAATAAAATCTCATCTACAGTTTTTCTTTATTGTGATAGTGAAAGCCATGGGCTCAATATACCCAGATTTGGGATTCTGAACAATTTACAGCCAAAAGTTAGGATATGATCATTTCTGGAGGGTCACGTTAAGCCGCGATGCTAGCTAGACACAGCTATCCCTCACTTCCAGCCCTGGATCTTTTCAACGGCTCAGATCCCCAACAAATTAATACTTTTCTTGGTAAATTATGGAAGAAAAAGCAAAAAAGTCCCTGCCCATGCTTTGGTGTGTGTGTGGAGGGGGGGGGGGGGGGGGGGGGGGACCAGACGGTTCCTACTAAGCGAACCTGCCGAAAGTCCGCAACGGACCATACGGCCTGTAGTGAAGAACCGACCTCCGACAAGGGTAACATGGCGGACAGCTCGCTTCCCACTGATCTCATAGAGGCTATTAAGGCCACTAGTAACCGATTAGGGGACAAAATTCACTTCGGCCTGGATACCAAGCTGGAATTTGTTGTGGATAAGGTCCCTCAGGTGGTGTCTATGGTGGGCAAAACTACCACCTGACTCGATAACCTTACTGAGTGTGTGGAAGAATTAGAAATGTCCCTCACCGGGGACCTTGCTGGAGGAGAGGAGGTTCCTTGACAAGCCCTGCCTGCACAGCCTGTCTCAGTGAGATTGCGAAGTGAATTGGAGAGGGGAAACAGCTAAGACTGAGCCGGATGCGACGTCATCATACCAGGACCGCGGGACTCTTTAAATCCCACGGCAGAGTGGTGCGCTGCTGCTGCCAGCGCACTCCTTTGGAGCACATGGCTTTGACCAGCTTCAACCACCTTCAGCTCCCTCTGATTATTGGAGATTTGCTTGCAGTTTCTGTTCATATGGGAAGAAAGTGGAAGGCAAAGTTTTTTACCTCCTCACCAGCCACTGTTAACATCGGACCCATGGATGCACGTCAATAGAACGGTGCCACATACAGACTGCGTACGAGACACCTCAGAAGTGTCTCTGAGTCTGGGCAATGGCCCAACAGCCCCTCCACAACCCCCAGGAGCCATAGTTGCAGAAGGATCCACTGAAGACAGTTCTGTAAACGTGAATAAAGGGGAGAAAAATCCCCCTGCAAGTGTAATCGCTGTAACACCCCAGCTAGAAATGCAACATCAAAGAACTGTAGATGGGACTTCTCCTGTTGGTGTTACTAATATTCTGATGAATCTAGAAGAATCTTCAGATATTAACCTGAGGGACTTGTGGAAAATGCTAGTCAGATTAGACTCCAATGTCTCACAAGTTAATGTTTGCCTTACTTCTCTAGTAAACATTAATAAAAGCTCTAATGAAGATCAAGGGAAGAGATTGTTAGAATTGGAATCATCTGTAAAAATTGTAACAATAAAAATTCAGAATATTCAAAATGCAGAAAATATGCATATAGCTGACAGTTTGTCTTTGCATTCAGAATTGGAAAATGTTGAAAGTATGATGAGAGTTAAAAATTTACATCCTGTTAATTGTCCAGTAACAAGACTTATCACCGTACAAAATGTTTAGGAAGTTTTTGTTAGAAAACTTGTCATATGAAGAGGATAAAATTCCTATTATTTCTAAGATCTTTTATTTCCCGGTCCAGACTAGAAATATTATAGGTGGAGATTTAGAGAGGAGTCCAGGGATTTCAACATTCCTGGAGGAATCCCTGGATTTCATAAGTAAGAGAACAATTTTATTTGTTTCTTTTTCTCTTGAGCGAGAAAAAGATGAAGCATTTGAGACATTTTTTAGAAACAAGGATCTCTCTTTCTGCGGTCAGGCCTACACAGGCACACCGGAGACAATTCCTAGCTTTGAAAAATAAAGCCCTGGAGGTTGGGGCAACATTTTATTTGAAATTTCCCTGCAAGTGTCATATAAATTTTCAAGGCAAAAACTTTACATTCTCTGAACCTTCGTACTTGGAGACTTTCTTAGTTGATAAACCTGAGGTAAATGAGAGTCTGATAACAACTAAGTAAGGCCAAAAGTGAAATGAAAATAGAATTCTCCTCTCCTCAATTGTAAGTTTCCTGATATGTTTATATTTTATTATAAGGTCCCTCCATATTATTATTTTCTTGTGTGGCATAAAAGATAAATGTGAAAGTGTTTACCTATGTAAAATTATATGCTGTTCACAAGTTTGCTTAAAATTGCTTTTTTGGGATTATACTTGGTGTAAAATGAAAAGTTTAATAAAGAGAAAATTGAGAGCTTAGTAAGGACAGATGCTCACTCCCTTGCTACAAAAAAACAGTATGTCCGATACAATCTATCCCAGCAAGAGGCTATTGCAGTCAAGGAGTTATCCAACGACTCATCCATAGTTATAAAACCCGCCGATAAGGGTGGGGGTATTGAAGTGTGGGGTAAAACTGACTACGAAGTGGAGGCACTTCGTCAGTTAAGCGATACCTCATGCTATAAATTACTCCTAGGAGACCCCACACAAGATCTCTTAAAAATAATTAAAGATCTTGTTCAGGAAGCCCTTGACCGCAATATGCTTACGAATAGGGAGGCAAAATTCTTGGTAAATTCGACTCCAACCATGCCCTTATTTTATCTCTTACCCAAAATTCATAAGACTCTGGTACATCCCCCTGGATGCCCCATAGTCTCGGGCATAAATTCATTGCTTGAGCCACTCTCTAAATTCGTCGATATCTTTTTGCAACCTTTTGTTACTCAGATTCGGTCCTATGTTAAGGACACTACACATCTCATCACTATTTTGTCTAATTCGACTGTTCCGTCTGGTGGGTTCTTTTTTGTGACTCTTGATGTTATTTCCCTGTACTCCAACATTCCCCAATTAGATGCGCTCGCTGCCCGTTCTCTCCGAGGCCGCTCCGAAATCGGAGCGGCCTCGGAGAGAACTTTCCTTCTACCCCCCTGCACCTTCCCCCTCCTTCCCCTACCTAACCCACCCCCCCGGCCCTATCTAAACCTTCCCCCTACCTTTGTTGTTAAAGTTATGCCTGCCAGAGGAGGCGTAACTCTGCGCGCACCAGCAGGCTGCTGGCACGCCATCACCCGACCCAGGGGCTGGTCTGGAGGCCTCGACCACGCCCCTGGGCCAGCACCACACCCCCGAAACGCCCCCGGAACACCCCGAAATTAGCGCCACTCACCCGACATGCCCCCGACATGCCCCCCTTGCGAAGCCCCAGGACTTATGCGCGTCCCGGAGCTTGCGCGCGCCGCCGAGCCTATGCAAAATAGGCTCGGCGCGCGCAGGGGGGGTTTTAAAAGGGTTACGCGCGTACCTTATGCGCGTAACCCTTTTAAAATCCGGCCCATTATCTGTAAAGGAACCCTGGCAAAGTGTGCCATGTAAATCCCATAGATAAATCAAAGGACACTGTAAAATATACTAACACTACTCCCCCACCAGTTAGCATTTCAGCATAAACTTCTAAGTCCACTTTGGCTATCTAATCAGGAAATTTCAGTATGTAAAACCAGTGAATGGTAGCAGGCTTTGTGGGTACTGGTGAAACTAGTTAAATGAAAGGGCTACCAAAGTACTACTTATCCAGCCAATTAGGCTAATGGCTAGGTAGCCCAACAACTTACCATGAAAAACAATAAAAAACACCTTTAGGCTTAAACAGACCAATAAAACATCAAAAGCAACAGTTCTACACATCATGTGGCAAGAATCAATGGCACACACAAGAATAATACAAAGTAAAAAAAAATCATTATCAAGAGCGGAATGCACTTCACAGGCATTTTCAGTGTAGATGTGGAGAGCTTCTCTACCCATGGGTGTAATGTAATTTATCCTCTTATAGGGGTAACAAGATATGCCAATTATGTGAAATATGCGAATTGTTTATTCAGTTTTAGGAATTCATACTTTTTCCTATTTGCCAACAGTATTGTCAGAAATAAGGAATTGTATGTTGTGGATTTAATAAAGATTGCTAGAAGGAGACCATTTTGCTTTACTTAATTTACTGAGTTTTTATAATTCCTTTTTTGGGACCCAAAGAAGGAATTACAGAAAGAAAATTCCTTTCCTGGTCCATCCTAATATCAATTAATTTGGTTTCCTTCTGACTGATCTATCATATTACACTTTTTCATGCTTTGTGTTCTTTTTCCTCTGTGTTCTTTTATTATAAAAAGATGAGATTCTAATTGAGCCTTTAAATAAACTGAAATAAAATGATGCATTAGAAGATGTGTGAACATGTCATCATACCTAGTTTTCTTCCTTGTTTCAGAAATTTGCATATGGTTATGATAATATTCATTACGTAAATATATAAGACTTTTTTTCCTATAGGAAATCAGGCAAGAAATGAAGTTAGCTGCTGACCATGGGCACTAACCAAGAGTAAGGCAGCCTTAAAAATGCACTCTGTTAGGGAGAAGGCACATCAGAAAAAGGTTCGGTGGGAGATATTTCCTTAGGATCTAAGTTCAAAATACCTGAGATTAAATTGTCTGAGAAACCAGAGGTAGTAACTTTAGATGCTATATGGGGTGTTGTATCGACAATAGAAAAGACAATGATTTCCTTGACTCAAGCCTTTCAAGGCTTTCAAGAACAAAATGCCATTGTTAATCCGGTAGTATTGTCTAATTCTAACAAACTACAAAGTCTGGATTCTCAAGTAGCGCAGCTAAGTGAAGTTCAATCTAATTTGATTCAGGGGGAATCTAGAATAGAAAAGAAGATAGAGAGTCTAGAGAACAGACTTAGATATAATAATTTAAGAATAATAAATTTCCCCAAGTGTAAATTTGTTTCCCCTAAGGAACAATTAAATAATTATTTTCGAGAATTGCTAACTCTCTCCTCAAATAATATGCCCAATATAATTAAAGCATATTTTGTGTCAGATAATTCCAAGAAATCTGTGGGGGAAGATATTCCAAAAAATAATACATCAGTAGCATCCCCATTAGAAGATCTTATGGGATTCTTAGAGACTTCCCAGGAAAAACAGATAGAAAGGAGGGGTATATTATTAGTTACTTTTACCTCTTCTGTTGAGAGAGATAATATATTAAGAATTTTCCTTAGAAATAGAAATAAACAGTACTTGGGTGAAAAGCTTTGGATATACCCTGATGTAGTAAGGACAACGCAATTGCGTCGTAAACAATTTTTGAATATGTGCCCAAGAGTTCGTGCCTTGGGCGCGCAAATATTGATTAAATACCCGTGTAAATGTGTTATGTCAATTGACAAAGAACGTTATATATTTTTTGAACCAGATCAGCTAGAAAAATTTTTGGTCTCAAGAGAACAGCAACCCAATTCTGAAGTGAACTCAGTAGGTAAATAATTATATCCTATCACTTTCTAAATATTGAAACAGAAAAGTTGAATTTATTGATGTTATTTATGCTCTATTTTCCTACAATGGTCTCTCAATATTTCATGGTAACAATAAGGGTATAGCATAAATGAATAATGTTAGGTATAATACATGTTTATTATAACATATTTGGTTATATATTATAGAATATGTATGCTATTCCTTATGATAAGGTATGTAAATCCTTATTTATGTTTATTTGGAAAAATTAATAAAGAATAAATCTAAAAAAAAAAATGCACTCTGTTAACCAATGGCAGGACAACTTTAAAATGGCTTGATGACATCACAATGTATGCTGTAGTCTCTGAAATTTCAACTCAACTGAACTAATATTTCTCTATAGGAAATAAAAAGAAAATGGGATTCTAAATGTTGGGGACACTGAGGGCACATGAAAAGCATAAGCTAAGAGTCAACTGGGACTACAGAATCTAAAACATAAATTTGAATGACCTTCGATATATCATTCAAAAGTTATTAGGTGGGGGCAGACAGACACAGTGACATTTTCATTTCCCAATAGGAAACCAGGCTAACAATATAAATCAGTTCATGTAACATCAATTAATCCAAATTCTGCTTTACTGGATAATCAGAATGGTAATTCTAATATTTAGAATGGTCTGTCTAAGTATACCATTTGTTATGAAACCGAAAAGGTCTTCTATCACACAACTAGGATCTCTAATTCTGCAGGTTTTAGATGACTATCTCACCTCTTAGCACAATAAAAAAAGCATTACAAATTATAAAATGTTATTTGGTTTACCTATTGTACTTCCATTGTAGACTGTCATGCCATTATATTGTTTATAGTGGCTTCTGCTACGAACTAATTATGGATCTACACATACGGGCCGATTCAGTAAAAATGCGGGAGAGCGGACGAAAGCCCGTTCTGCCGGTGCGCACGATTCAGTATGTAAATTAGGTGGTGCGGTAGAAACGGGCAAAAGGAGGCACTATGGATACTAGCGCATCCCTAGCGCCTCCTTTTGAGCCGGAGCGGCGGCTGTCAGCGGGTTTGACAGCCAACACTCAATTTTGCTGTCGTCGGTTCTCGAGCCTGCTGACAGCCACGGGCTCGGAAACCGGACGCCGGCAAAATTGAGTGTCCAGTTTTCAGCCCAACAGCCGCCAGCCCAATTTAAATTTTTTTTCTTTTTTCTTTTACTTTTTACACCCTTCGGGACCTCCGACTTAATATCGCTATGATATTAAGTCGGAGGGTGCACAGAAAAGCAGTTTTTACTGCTTTTCTGTGCACTTTCCCGGTGCCGGCAGAAACTAGCGCCTACCTTTGGGTAGGTGCTAATTTCTTAGAGTAAAATGTGCGGCTTGGCTGCACATTTTACTTACTGTATCCCGTGCGCATACCTAATAGGGCCATCAACATGCATTTGCATGTTGAGGGCGATATTAGGTGCCGCGGGTTGGATGCGCGTTTTCCGCCCCTTACTGAATAAGGGGTAAGGGAAAACGTGTGTCCAAGGGCAGGTTAACAGTGCGCTCCGTTGGAGCGCACTGTACTGTATCGGCCTGATAGTTAGTACTTAGATGTTACTTCTATTTATACAGTACAGTGTTCGAGCAGCCAGAAAATATGGTACAGGTGTTTATGTATTCTTGTCAACCTATTTTGTTTACTTGTTATTTACTTGTAAATGTTAACTGAAAATAAATCAAATCTAAACTAGAAGTCTCAAGACTGAAGCTGATAATAATGGAGTATTTCTCAAGATTCATAAGAACATGGATTATTTTGTACACCCATTCTCAAATGTGATCATATGGTTAGTGGAATAGTACATAATATCTAGGGCAGTGGTATTCATTCCCAGCCTTCAAGGGCCACAAACAGGCTGCATTTTCAGAAAATCCCTAATGGATATGCATGAGGTCAATGTGTATACAATAGATGCAGTGCACATATAAATCTATCTCATGCATATTCATTAGGGATTAGGGTATCCTGAAACCCAACCTGTTGGTGGCCCTCGAAAGCTAGGAGTGAGTACCACTGATCTAGGGTAAGAGAATATTCAGAGGTATTTTATTGTATTGCTTTATTTTTGCATTGAATTCTGGTGGCAAAGTTTTCCTTCTGTCACAATTAGAACAAACATAATCCCATAAGCAAAACCTATCTCTAACAGAATGATAACTACTACTAGGTCAGCCCTGTCTTCTGGGGTTTTGAGGGCCCATAGTCACTTTCAAATCCACCCCACATACAGAGCCTCCGTACAGTTTATATGTCCTGTAAGGGCCTTTTTCTTGGTCCGGAGCCTTTCCTGTCCCTGGCTCCTGCTTCTGCCAGGTCATGCAGCAGTTTTCCTTCCTGCGTTTAAAGATTTGCCTTGCCTTTTTAGAAAACGTTTTTATTATCAAACACAAAAATTATCACAT
This sequence comes from Rhinatrema bivittatum, assembly GCF_901001135.1. Classification (NCBI taxonomy): domain Eukaryota; kingdom Metazoa; phylum Chordata; class Amphibia; order Gymnophiona; family Rhinatrematidae; genus Rhinatrema; species Rhinatrema bivittatum. The sequence continues at coordinate 42,889 of NW_021821195.1, read as the reverse complement.
AAAACAGAATCGGAAATCAACAGCAAAAATGTCTTTCCCATGTCTCAAATATTTGTATCATGTTATGTCTTATACCATTAACACCGAATGGATTTTAACCATAATTAAGCCATCTTGAGTAAATTCCTATCTAATCTAAGATCAAGAGTGCAGTCGGGGCCCAAGATGGTATATTGCTAGGATGTACTGAGAGGAGCTTTGCACCATCTGTGGTTTTTTCCCCCTGGAAATTTTACTGTTCGGATGGTCAAATGGAAGAGAAAGCCTTGGGGGGGTTCCCCCTACTTACCCGCAGCCTACCCAGATGTGGCAAATGTTGATTTTGGTGCTCCTCCAGCTCTCTCAATCTTTGCCGGGGTCAGACTTCGTTGCTGCTGTGTCGGAGGGAGCCGCCCAGCAGCTAGAGGTGGAGGCAGATGTATCGCTTAGCCCCGACGCCAGGATTCCTCCCTCCCCGCTGTTCTCCATTGCCACGTCATCTGTAAGCATCTCGGGTCTGTTGGTGTGAGACCAGAGTGGCAGCATTGGGGATGCGATGATGCTTGAAACCAGTGGGGCAGCTTCTCGGGGAGTTCTGAGGGCAGTAAGGAAGATGTCCCGGCTGTTGGTGGTCAGCAACCCCTCACCGAGGCAAGTACCATCTCTTCCTTGCCCCCTGTGGCTTTCAGTCTTCAAGCAATTTAAACCCTGCTTTACTGGCTGCTCGACCCTGTATGCCTAAACCCTCGCCTATTACACTGGACAGATTTGGACGGTTCTCTCAATGGAACTCTCATTAACTTCTTTGACTGGTACTATCAATGAAATACGCGGCTGAACCCTGTCTCAGGATGCTATTTTGTCTACCCATTCTGATCAAATTGAGATTTAAAGCAATCCACTGAGAAAATGTCCGCTGTTCAGGGTTCACTTGTTCAGGAGAGAGATGTGATCCACCGCAGGATTGAGAATCTTAAGAACTTTGCTAGAAGGAGAAATCTTTCTGTTCTAAATTTTTCTGTGGTGGCCATGATCTCGCCAGCTGAATTTTCTAAATTGTATGCAAGTAGTTCTTGGTCTATCCCATAGTGCCACACCTGCATTGGTTAAATCTTTTTACCTCCCTGGTGGAAGAAGGGCAGCAAATGGGGATAATGCCCCCCAGCTTACCCTTCCAAGCGGATGAAGGCTTAAACATCACAGCTATTTTGGAATCAACAGTGATCGATGAGACACATCGGGCCACTCTTTTGGGGACATTTTCTTCTATTCAGGACAGAGACTTGGTTCTTCACCTGTTCTTTCGTTCTGCTCATCTGCCTTTTATGGGGTTCAAAGTCCAGATGTTTCCTGATTTCTGCAGGTCTACACAAGATCGCAGAAAGACATTTTTGGCCATGTGCCAGGAGATGGTATCCTTGGGGGCACTTTCTTTTTTGCGTTTTCCCTGCAAATGTCTGGTTATTGTTTCCACTGAGAAATTTGTATTGTTTGAACTCTCAGTACTGAGTAGCTTAATTAATTCCAGGGTTCCTAATGAGAGTCCTCCTGCTGTAATCTGCGCTTATTCCTGGATTATTGTATGATGTTTGAGATGCTTCTTTGGGAACAGATTTCCTTTTTCCACTTTTCTTTGTTTTTTTTACTCCCTGATTTTCTGGGCCTCCGCAGATGATGGTGGTCTAAGTTAGCAATTCGATATATTTCAAATTGAATAAATTGTATATTTTCTTTTTCCTTTTTTATCAAATACTTTCTTGTCTTGTAGCATGATGTGCTTGCATTCATATGTTAAATTATTGTATGATGTTTGAGAAAGTGTTCTAAACATCAAAATCACAGAACATATAGAAAGACATGGTTTAATGGAACAAAGTCAGCATGGCTTTACCCAGGGCAAGTCTTGCCTCACAAATCTGCTTCACTTTTTTGAAGGAGTTAATAAACATGTGGATAAAGGTGAACCAGTAGATATAGTATACTTGGATTTTCAGAAGGCGTTTGACAAAGTTCCTCATGAGAGGCTTCTAGGAAAAGTAAAAAGTCATGGGATAGGTGGCGATGTCCTTTCGTGGATTGCAAACTGGCTAAAAGACAGGAAACAGAGTGTAGGATTAAATGGGCAATTTTCTCAGTGGAAGGGAGTGGACAGTGGAGTGCCTCAGGGATCTGTATTGGGACCCTTACTGTTCAATATATTTATAAATGATCTGGAAAGAAATACGACGAGTGAGATAATCAAATTTGCAGATGACACAAAATTGTGCAGAGTAGTTAAATCACAAGCAGATTGTGATAAATTGCAGGAAGACCTTGTGAGACTGGAAAATTGGGCATCCAAATGGCAGATGAAATTTAATGTGGATAAGTGCAAGGTGATGCATATAGGGAAAAATAACCCATGCTATAATTACACGATGTTGGGTTCCATATTAGGTGCTACAACCCAAGAAAGAGATCTAGGTGTCATAGTGGATAACACATTGAAATCGTCGGTTCAGTGTGCTGCGGCAGTCAAAAAAGCAAACAGAATGTTGGGAATTATTAGAAAAGGAATGATGAATAAAACGGAAAATGTCATAATGCCTCTGTATCGCTCCATGGTGAGACCGCACCTTGAATACTGTGTACAATTCTGGTCGCCGCATCTCAAAAAAGATATAATTGCGATGGAGAAGGTACAGAGAAGGGCTACCAAAATGATAGGGGGAATGGAACAACTCCCCTATGAGGAGGGACTGAAGAGGTTGGGACTTTTCAGCTTGGAGAAGAGACGACTGAGGGGGGATATGATAGAGGTGTTTAAAATCATGAGAGGTCTAGAATGGGTAGATGTGAATCGGTTATTTACTCTTTCGGATAGTAGAAGGACTAGGGGACACTCCATGAAGTTAGCATGGGGCACATTTAAAACTAATCGGAGAAAGTTCTTTTTTACTCAACGCACAATTAAACTCTGGAATTTGTTGCCAGAGAATGTGGTTCGTGCAGTTAGTATAGCTGTGTTTAAAAAAGGATTGGATAAGTTCTTGGAGGAGAAGTCCATTACCTGCTATTAAGTTCACTTAGAGAATAGCCACTGCCATTAGCAATGGTTACATGGAATAGACTTAGTTTTTGGGTACTTGCCAGGTTCTTATGGCCTGGATTGGCCACTGTTGGAAACAGGATGCTGGGCTTGATGGACCCTTGGTCTGACCCAGTATGGCATTTTCTTATGTTCTTATGTTCTTATAAGTAAAGAGTTAATAAAAAAGAGTGCAGTCTTTTGTTGCATCTTCCCATGTTGATCTCTCCACATCTTTTCCCATGTAGTTTCTCACAATGGTTCTTCCCAGCTGGTATATGTCTTCTATCTCCAAAATCTTCACAGTGCTTCTTTCATGCAATTCTTTGCTATCCATGCCTTCCGATCAGGTTTCATTTTGCTTATGAAGCCAAACATGACTGTGCTTTCTGACAGTGTTGTTCTTGGTCTTGAGGCACCTATCCATCTGCTTGCTCTATTCCAGTCACAGTCCTATTGTTGCAGATCCTCTAGCTTCTCTGCTTCCTGGTTGGTTGAGAGCTTTTTATCTGCAAAGCCAAACAGGTGGGGTCACAGTGACTCAGCAGAAATCTTTGCTGCCCATCAATAACCTACTCCTGCATGGCGTTTCCCCGGGTTACATAGCCTTCAGGTACTGGCCCCTGCTTTATCCTGAGGGATATACACTCCAGGCCATCACAGTAAGATCGCTTCTGCTTGGATTTAGCCTAAGTCAGGTCTACTTATCAAAGGTCTACTTATCAAAATGTTACCTGCAGTTGTGTGCGCAGACTGTACTCCCAATGCAGCAAGGAGTTTTGAGCACAAAAACTGTGCATGTAGAAGTGTGCCCAGTGCTTACCGCTTCATGGAAATATCGTGCTAATAGACATGAGCTATTTACCATAGCCCTCTCCCCAATGCAGAGGTAGGCTGATTTGGCTCATGTTTTCTCAGTGATTGAAAATGTACTACTGTTTAGAGGTGCAGTAAAGTTTCTGGTTCTAGTGTTCGTCTATGCGCAAGAGTTCTAGTGCTGGGACTTTTGCGCAGAGATCATGCTTTGCACACACAAAGCATCTTTTCTGCACATAAATATGATTTATGTGAACAAAAAATGTTGTGCTAAAAGCATATTGGTGTACATAACTCATACAGGGACGGTAACCTTCAAACTGACGGGCAAATCTTTAAACGCAGGAAGGAAAACTGCTGCATGACCTGGCAGAAGCAGGAGCCAGGGACAGGAAAGGCTCCGGACCAAGAAAAAGGCCCTTACAGGACATATAAACTGTACGGAGGCTCTGTATGTGGGGTGGATTTGAAAGTGACTATGGGCCCTCAAAACCCCAGAAGACAGGGCTGACCTAGTAGTAGTTATCATTCTGTTAGAGATAGGTTTTGCTTATGGGATTATGTTTGTTCTAATTGTGACAGAAGGAAAACTCCACCAGAATTCAATGCAAAAATAAAGCAATACAATAAAATACCTCTGAATATTCTCTTACCCTAGATCAGTGGTACTCACTCCTAGCTTTCGAGGGCCACCAACAGGTTGGGTTTCAGGATACCCTAATCCCTAATGAATATGCATGAGATAGATTTATATGTGCATTGTGTCTATTGTATACATATTGACCTCATGCATATCCATTAGGGATTTTCTGAAAATGCAGCCTGTTTGTGGCCCTTGAAGGCTGGGAATGAATACCACTGCCCTAGATATTATGTACTATTCCACTAACCATATGATCACATTTGAGAATGGGTGTACAAAATAATCCATGTTCTTATGAATCTTGAGAAATACTCCATTATTATCAGCTTCAGTCTTGAGACTTCTAGTTTAGATATGATTTATTTTCAGTTAACATTTACAAGTAAATAACAAGTAAACAAAATAGGTTGACAAGAATACATAAACACCTGTACCATATTTTCTGGCTGCTCGAACACTGTACTGTATAAATAGAAGTAACATCTAAGTACTAACTATCAGGCCGATACAGTACAGTGCGCTCCGTACAGTGCACACAGTGCGCTGCCCTTGGACGCGCGTTTTCCCTTACCCCTTATTCAGTAAGGGGCAGAAAACGCGCATCCAACCTGCGGCACCTAATATTGCCCTCAACATGCAAATGCATGTTGATGGCCCTATTAGGTATGCGCACAGGATACAGTAAGTAAAATGTGCAGCCAAGTCGCACATTTTACTCTAAGAAATTAGCGCCTACCTTTGGGTAGGCGCTAGTTTCTGCCGGCACCGAGAAAGTGCACAGAAAAGCAGTAAAAACTGCTTTTCTGTGCACCCTCCAACTTAATATCATAGTGATATTAAGTCGGAGGTCATAACGCACACACCCGCCCTTCAAACTGACGGGCGGGTGTGTGCGTGCATTGGACCACACCTAGGGAACACAGCTATTTTATAACTTGCACACGAGTATATGTGCGCATATTGTGAAACAGCCTGGCCGTGTGCAATTGTACGTGGAATTTTAAATGAGCATGCGCATGTGCTTGCAAATCCTGCTTCTGGTGTGCAAAGCAAGGGATTTTAAAAGGGCTGTGTGCTGAGGCCATTGCCAGTTTTACCAGTTCATCACCAATTGGCCCAGCTGAGAGAGAGGTCCTCCAAAGCCCCCTATGTTAATAGCCTTCACTCCTCCCAGTTAGCCTCGACCCTTAAAACTCTGCAGATCTGCCTATTTCTTTTTTTTACTTACACATCATCCATAGCAGAAGTAAAGTTACACAGTATGGGGCCTCGGTACACATCTCTCGTTCATGCCCTGAAACGCCCATGCCCCTCCAAGACCACAACCATGTCCCACTTTGTAAACTTCTGAGGTGTGCGTGGAGTGGTCTTTTTGTGCACATAAATCATGTCTGAGAGAGACATGCTGAGTGCACATTTTTGTATTTACACATTCTAAAATCTCAGTGCATTAGAATACCGTTTGCTTATTGCGCTGGGAGTTAAACTTTTTTTTTTAGAGCATAAATTAAGAAACTGCACTGAATTTCAGCATAGAGTCTTAACACCCAGCTTACTCCGTTGGCTTTTTCTGTATACTTTTATCATTTATGATTTACAAACATAAGAAAGTTACCATAACGAGCTTTGTCCAGTCCTTAATTTTCCAGTCTAATTTTTAGGGTACCCAAATATTCAAATGTATTTATTCATTCATTCATTCATTCATTCAATCTTATATTCTGCGCCTCCAAAAATATGTCCAGCACAGACATTTATCTGTGTCTTAGACCACATGGATGTGTGTGTGTGTCTGAGGTCCTCAAAGACCTGATTTGTACACCCTTAAGCTACACTAAGACTTATTCAAACAAACATTCACATGTACGCATACCCTGTACCATACTGTAACTGCAAGAAAGCTATAGTACCAGCTATATTGAGGCAAAAACGTATATACAATTTATTGGTTGTACAGCCAAGAAAAACATTCTAATCAGTTGGTTTCCTCTAATTAAACGTTAATTAGTTTGACATACACTTCCTGCAGAAGAAAGTACTTGGTACTTAGTAATCATTGTGAAAGAGACAAAGAGCTTTGGAAACAGAAGAAACAGTAAAAAAAATATTTTGCAACTGAACGTACTTTTGTTTTTCCTGTGCCTGAATTCTTGTACTGCAGAGGGATCTAAAAATCCAAGAAAGAAATAAAAGTCAACTGTGTCCTTAAAAACATCACCACATTACTGAATGTTGAGATATTTACAGCACATACTAATCTCATTTATCCATGTCCAGAATATTTGGTTTAACTTAGAAAGCAGACTACACATAAAGAATAGACATTTTTTTCAACATTTATACATTTAACTTTTTTAAACCAGTTCTACTAATCATGTTAACACAATTATGCTGTACACAAATTTAAAAAGAAGGATCCATAAAATCAGACACCAACTAGGAGACAAGGTAATGCAATTAAAATTGTTTTTATTGCAAATTACTGTTTAGTGTTCTTTATCACATGTTTACAGTGGATGGTACATGCTTAATGTACCCTTGAGCTATAGTTTACTTTACTGTTAACACAAAAAATAAACTGCAATGAATGCAAACACTTGGAATTTCTACTCTGTCATTACTCAACTGAGAATTGTATTATTTCTCTGCTCAAACTGTGAATCTTCTCAGACTAAGGAAAGCTGTTTTGTTTCTGACAGCTTTCTCCACATCTGTCCTCCCTTTATTGAATTTCCCTTCCTTAATGAATCATGAAGTTCATGAAAACCCCTAATAGCTCTGTTTAGATAAGCAAAATGGAAGTTTGTTTTTACTTCAATTAACCAAAAGATTCCTGACCTTCATCCTGCTCATGTTTCTATGTGTTAATGGTTGATTTTAACAAGCAGTTCAAGTGAAGCAACTAGAAACATTTAATCTATACTGTGAGACAAAGGGGAAATATATAAAGACTCAAAGATGCACGCACCAGGAAACTGCATCCAAAACAAAATGACGCACAATTTAAGGAAGTGGTAGCTTTACTGTAAGCTGAATAATTAATTCAAAGAGATACGAGACATGACATAGGCCACTCGTCTGAGAAAAGGCTTCAAGAGAGCAATATCAATGAATTTAACAGGAACTCTACCCTGAAACACAAACCCATCCTCTACCAGATATACTGCTTTTTTAAAATCTTTGAGTAATTTTCCTGCAATAACCCCAAAACTCTGGAAAAAGACATCTTTAAAGTAACATCATGAATCACCTCGCACAGAATGAGTTCATGTTAATAAGCCAGTATCACACAATCAGTTTCTCATAATACCAGCTCATTTAAATATTATTCAAATGTGATTTGCAGCAATTTTTTATTTGTGATAAAGCCCATGCAAAATTACAGATTATCACAAAAAAAAACCCTGAACTATATCTCACCAACCTAATTGCCTATTTTTCACAGATTTTGCGTTGCAGTTTGCAAGTTAAATTACACATGGAAAAAAATCAACAAAGAGTACACACAAAATTTGGCAAATGAAATTGCACGTTTATTTGGCTTTTTTTTGTGTACCAACATCTGTGAAGCACGACACAACTGATTACTGTTGCGCTGGAGGTGGACCCTTGGCCTGGTGCAGGATTGGTACGGCCTTCTGGTCGAACCCAGAGAGCGCCTGCCACCAGGAGGCGGAGCACAGGAGGAGACAGAGGTTAGCTGGAGCTTCACCAGTAACAGTCCGGGGTTTCCACAGGTTGAGTCCTTGGGAACCCAGACCGCTTGGACTTAGGTGGGCTTCAGATGGTCTCCCAAAGAGGTAGCAGAGGGGTGTGCCCACCATGAGCAAGGGTGCGCAGCTGATGCAGAGAGGATAGACTAGACCCGAACTGGAAGCTCCGGAGACCTCAGGGAAGTAACACTTCAGGAAGGTTTTCCAGGCGAGGCAGGCAGTGCCTGCGGGTCTAGTCAGGTGGAAGCCACGGGTGGATTCCAAGCAGGTTGGTCAGGTAGTCACAGTAGGCCAGAAGAGAGTGTCCGAGTGAAGCGCAAGGGTCAGAGCCAGAGTATCAGTCCAGAAGTGGTCAGCCAAAGCAGGGGTCAATACCAAGGTCAATCCGAGCACAGTCAAGACAAGCGAGGGTCAGTTCCAGGTGGCAGATGAAGAGAATGGCCAGGTAGGCAGTGGTCAGTTCCAGGCAGCAAACAAGAGAATGGTCAGGCAGGCAGAGGTCAGTACCAGAGATCAGTCCATAGCGATACTACCTGAGTAAGGATGCAGGAACACACGGAGACGCTGCAACAAGGAGACACTGGAACAAGGAGACGCTGGAACACGGAGTTAGGCAAACTTAGAACACCACGGTGTTGACCCGATTGCCAAGGCGAGGTCCTGGGGAACAGGGCCTCACTTTTATACAGAGGCTAGGTGGCATCATTGGGCTGCGCCCCAGAGCTGGTTCCCGCCCTTGGCCCTTTAAAGGGCTGGGCGGTCCGCATGCACGCACGCGCCTAGGGGCTGGCGCCGGAGAAGACGCCACGCCCTGGCGTGGAGCTAGGCCCGAAGTGGAGGGCCTGGGAGACACTGCTGCGGGGCGCCGCAGACAGGAGGTACTGGCTGTAGCAGCGGGAGAAGACGGCCCGGGCCCCGTTAGCGCAGGAGCAAGGTGAGCAGGCCCGGGAACGGGCCTAGTGCGGACGGGATGCGCAACAATTACTATGCGTAATGTCATTTCTGACATTATAGCAAACATGGACCAATCATATCTAGACCATGCAGGGCAATTTATGAATTTCTTGCTGGCATGATTGCTTTCAGGGACTCAGGGAAATTACCTGAGAGCAGACTAAAGATTTTTAAAAAAATAAGATTTAGCAGTAAATATTTGTAAATCACAAACTCACAAACAGCGAGTATTACTGTATGTTGTGGAATGCATAGCAACGGTGTTACATCTAAAGAAGGGACCTGTAAAATCATCATCATCTTTGGACAAGTCTTCGAAAGGTATTACAGCCTGCAAAAAAAAAAAATCCTGCTTTCTGTATGCTCTTTTCAAATCCTGCATTGTGCACACACAGGATAGACTTCTCTGAACAAGAAGTGCAACATACCTATTATTTCAGATCCAAATTGAACAGTGGTTTATATTTTCTTTTGAAAAGTGTCCAAGACAATGTAAAATACTATTATTTAATGACTGGGTCACTTCCATCTGCACTAAACTTTGTGGGTCATTATTACACTGTAATGCCTTTCAATAACTCAGCTACAACATTTCAGGGTAATTCTCAGCTCCTTCCATCTTGAACACTTCCAGCACATCACAACTGCAGACAATCTGTACTTGCTGGTTGCAATGAAGGTAACCTCTGGCTCACCTGAATCCATTTTTGTTTTTCAAAAGATGCATCTACAGAGCCATTAGCAAATGCCCAGTTGTGTTATCAAAATACTGTAACCTTCTGTGTTGGGGTCAGGGGCACCCCTGGTATGTACATAAAATGTCAGGGATAGTGAGTTTTAGCCTGGTTAAGTGGTAATGGAATCTAATTACCCTTCAATACAATGATTTTGCTACTGAATAAAGAAGGTTCCGGTTGTTTGGCAGCACTACACTAATAGTAATTACCATGTGTCTTTCTTTATTAGATGCAGTTTCTATTACAATCAATAAGGATCACCTGCAGCTTTATACAGGCTGGGCGGGAGAAGGGGGGAGAGGAAAGGTTATCAATAAGAACAGGGAGCTGCTGGTTGGAATTTAATTTATATTTATTTGCCAAGAGCTGCTGCTTTCCAAATCAGGTCACCCTTACTGTAATTTTTTGATGTTTCATTTTAACGGCTTTTAACAACTGTCATAGGAAAAGGAAAGACATAGCAGTATAGGCTTGCTGATTTCATTTTTCTATGCTGTGAAAACATTTTAATGCAGTTCAAATGGGGTAATTGTGTGTTGTTACATGACTATCTGGTCAAGACTGCTGTATTATTTAAAAAAAAAATCATACTAAAAAATGCTAAAAAGCATTGTGACTGAAATATTAGTTATGCAGACCAATTCAGATGACAATTGCTAGGCTCCAGCCACCTCCCCCATGTAACCCTCTCACCGCTGATCCAAAGCAACTCCAGCATAGCCTCTGGCAGCATCCTGTTTCAGAGAACGAGGATGGAACTTCCTGTAAACTTAGACAGCCTGTATATGCCCCCTAGTCCGGACTTCCTGTCGCACTGGCTGATGATGTAACATCCTCCTGGGGTATATAAGGCAGTCTCTTGCAACCAGCCAGTGCCTTGGCGACAGGTCTGAGTAGCCTGCTTCTCAGTGTGTCGTGCTAGTTTGTAGTCCTGCCTTGTGGTCCCTGTACCAGCATTCTAGCTCCTGGTTTGTCTGGGGTCTGCCTTTTCCCTCATCTCTTGTCTTCTTGTGTGTTCTGCATCTGTTTCTTCCCCTGCCTGTCCTGCCTCTTCAGATTGACTTTTTGGTCCTGACTGTGGCTTTGGACCGTACTACTGCTGCCTGCCCTGCCCCTGTTTTGTCTCTTGGATTCTGCCTTCGGCTGCCAGCCCTGACCTTGCTTTGTTCTCTGGACTTCCTTGTTTGCCGCCTGCCTTGACCTTTGCTTGAACCTGTACATTCTCCCTTGCCTTGCCCCTGGGACCTGACTAAGTCTTGATGGCTGTCCACACCAAGGATCCAACTCGTGGGAACAACTATTGGTATAGGTGAAGCTCCTGCTAGTCCCATCCAGACCCTTCTGCCTGTGGTTGGTGTGGGTCACTCGGGTTTGCCAGTATGGCTGAGTCAATCACACCACCATCACACAGGGGTCCACAACTGTAACATAATAACCTCAAAATTCACATTGGCTTCTCATTGTTAGTAATGGAAATAATGCTGAATCCTAAATGAGATGTTTTGTATGAGAGGGAAACCCCTCTTTTTTTTTTGTATTCTGGTTAATATGAAAATTCAAGGATTTTATGATTTCACCTGCTACACAGCCTCATCGTACCCTTATGATGCCTCCCTGCCAGCAGAGGTCTCCTCTAAGCGCTGTTCCTTGCAGTCTCCGTCCGTTCCTCACATCTCATCAAGCTCAGCCTGTGATGCAGCCTCCGAGCCACAGGAGTTCTCAGCGAACCCTGTCCCCATCCTTGCCAAGCTCCTCCTCCTTGCCTGCACCACACCCAAGTCTCAGCCTTAAATAATCCATCTTTGCCAAACACTCTCTGCTTTTGCATCAAGTCTCCCTTGGCTCCTTGCCCTAGCCACTGTTGCCTTGCGGCGTACCCAGGCCTATCCTTGCCTTGCCTTGTGGCCAACTGGTTTTCTTGCTCTTAGCCTTGCCTTGCAGCCTCTGGCCCTTCTTACTACCAGCCTTGCCTTGTGGCCTCCGAGCCTTCTCGCTCCTAGCCTTACCTTGTGGCCTAAGAGCCTTCCTACTCCTTGCCTTGTCTTATGGTCTATCTAGGCCTTCCCTTGTCCTCCAGCCTATCTAGGCCTTATCTTGCTCTGTGGTCTATCTAGGCCTTTCCACTGTCTTGCCCCCTCAGGTCCTTCCCTGCCTAATGCTGCCTTTGGACCTTTATGTTCCATGTTCTGTTATCCTTGTCTTGCCTTGTCCTGTCCTGCCTGCACTCAGGTCCAGTTCTAGTCCTTGTCTGCACTTTGTTCCTGTCCAAGCCTTGCTCCAGGCTCACCATGATTTACTGCTGTTACAGAGATAAGCTGGCTCCCAGAACCCAAGGGTTCAACCTGTGGGAGAGGGGGCTGGTTAGGCAGAGACCAGCCCTAGCCTTGCCCTGTAGTCCTCTGCCACTCTGAGGGTGGTGTTCCCTACATCCAGCCAGGTCCTGAGCCATAAAAGACTTCTTCTAAAGGAGGATACAAAATTATAGAAAAAAATCACTAATTTTGGATATTGACATCTGCTCTTGTAAAGTGGAGAAGTGGGCTGCATTTTCATGTTACTTAGAAAGCAGTTGACAGCTGGCTCCAACTTTTCAGGCCAGACTGATCCAATCCTGGTTTTATCAACACTTCATGCACCAAAACATATGGTCCTCGAGTACCACAAACTGGTTGGCATTTCAAGATATCCCTAATGAATATACACAAGATAGATCTGCATAGAGACTGCAGCCATTGTACACAGATCTATTGCATGCATAATCATTAGAGATATCCTGTAAACCTGATCAGTCTGCAGAATACTGGATAATCTGCACCCCACACACACTTAAACACAACCTCAGCACTTGTAATCCTCCTTTTCTTAGAGAAATCAAAACTACAGGTCCATGCATGCGATGCGGGGGGGGGGGGGGGGGGGGGGGAGAGAGAGAACCAGGACTGGATTAGCCTGTTCCCTATGACATGGAGCCACTTGATAAACCTACATATATTTTAATAACTCCCAACCCTCTCCTGGAAGCATGCCCATACAGATGGGTTTTCAGAATTGCCACAATGAATCTGCATGAGATGGATTTGAAAAAACTAGGGGGTAGATAATCAAAAGGTAGCTGTTTATGTAAGTTACCCCATCATTCATCAAAAAAAGTTAATAACACATGCATTATGAAAAAGGGGTGTGTTTATAGAAATTTGTAAGTTTCTGCACAAATCCCTATTTTTCATATCCTGCACATGAGAAACAGAGAAAACTATCTATAATGTGCTCATAGTGTTGCGTCCGTCGGTCTCAGACGGCTTCGACCTCTGTGTCTCACCTTTCTTCCTTCTCTCTCCTCAAGCCTTGGGAAGATGGCTGCTGCCGCGACTTCATGCTCTCTCCGGCGTCCCCGGAACGGAAACGGCGATGGTGTTCGCCATGGATTTCCTGGGGGCCTCCTTGGGTGCACGCGTGCACGCCACCCACGTCTTTATCCACGTCATGGCGGGAACCTCGGGGGCGTCCCCTCCGAGTGACATCACGCCATCCGGGTACTTAGCCTGCCCTTCGTTTGCTAACAATTCGAGTTAGCAAGGATTGGAATCACTCCGGTCTAAGCTGCTCTGCCGCTTCCCAGCAGCTGCTGGAAGCTCTCTACCCTTCGGGGTCTCCTTTAACCTGGGTACCTGCTCCTCGGGGCCCTTGTGCTTTCTTTTGGGTACCTATCTGGGATACCGGATACTCGCTCCTTGCTTCTCAAGGGCCCGATCTCCCTACCTTGGTGCCTACAGCTCAACTACTTCTGCCTGCCAGGATTCTCATCATACGGCTATCTACTTCAGTGAGTAACTAACATTGTCAGCTTGTCTCATCTTCAGCTTTGCCTTCCATCTACAAGAATGTGGGTCTGGTCTCCTCTCCTGAGGACCCCTGGACTACTCTACTGAGTTACCTCACTGCTACCACCCCTGGCAGTACCACCAAGCTGTATAATAAATATGAATTCTCTGTGTCTGTGTGTATTGAGTCCAGCCTAGTGCTGCAGTTCCCCACGGGGCTCCTCCCCGTGGGAGTGGCCATCACCACAGTACCCAAGAATCTACTCCAACACCTCAAAACCCTAACACATAGTAGTTAAGAATTTATAACTCTATAGAAGGGCCCCCTGATAGGTCGAGGTTAGGTTTTAGTGGTGGTTTAGGGGCCAGTTTCGCATGTAGAGTGAGACGTAAGAACAGCACAGTACACATTAGTGAAGATTTGATGTCATTTGGAGTGAGGAAAGTCTCAAAAAGATGAAATTTCTACTATGTTCTCTCACCCTAGCTTGATGGACTCTATAACAGGGTATCATCAAGCTAGGTTGCAAGAACACAGTACAAAATTTCATCTTTTGAAGACTTTCTTCATTCCAAATTTATTTATTTATTTAAGTTATTTTTTTTTTTATGCCGACGTTCATGGCACAGGTCATATCATATCGGTTTACATCAAACAAAGGTTTACATCGAACGAGATAGATTACATCAAACAGAGATGGATTAACCAAAAAAACAAATGATGTCAAATCTTGACCAAGGTGTACTGTGCTGTCGTACATCTCATTCTACATGCGAAACTGGCCCCTAAACCCTAAACCACCACTAACACTTCACCTTGACCTATCAGGAGGCCCTCTGACAGAGTTATAAATACTTAACTACTACTAGCTAGTGTGTGTCTCTCTCTCTCTCTCACTCATATATTGTGTTATGCACTTAACACTAGGGAAAAAGGTGAGGTTAAAACCATTTAAGATGGCTCCTAATTTAATTAAAACCCCACCCCCCTCAAAAATTTGCATGTGCTTTACTTTTTGCTTGCGTTATGTTATTAATGCATGCATTAACGCATTTTGATAAATGATCCTATTATTCAGATTGACATATCCAGCTAACTTAAACCTAGATTCATCAAATCATTATAAATGTTGCGAAAATAGCACCCACAATAAAAAAGGGCATGGTTAGGCTAATTTGCAGCCTGCTGCATCGCATAGGTAAATACTGCATGCAGTGTTGTGTCAGCGCTCGTGGCGTTGTGCCAGTGCGTCACGCATTGCATCACTGTGCGGCGTGTCGCATCAGCGCGTGGTGCATCATTTTACATGGCTAGCATAAATTAGTGCATGGTGCGTTATTTTTTCAGTTTATATATCCCAGCATCCTGCAGCTGCCTCTTTGAGGGTGTGTCAGGAGTTGAGAGAAAAGTAGGTAGGTGTTGTTGGTGCCTAGTTGGAGGTTCTTTAGAGTGATAACTGAGTGAGTTGTCTTTTTTCTGTCTCCATCTTTTTCCCTTTGCCTTGGTCTATTGTCTTCTTTGTTGGAGTGAAAGTTTTTGTTTGTTAATCCAGTTTGTCTGTCTGGCTTTCAGTGTGGAGGAGTGGTGGTGGTGGAATGGAGGAGGAAGAAGAAGTGGAGGAGTATGGGTGGGTGAGTGGTGTTTTTGGTGAGGAGGAGTGAGGAGGATGGAATGTGAGAGGCATGAGGAGAGGAGAGGTGAGAGGAGAAAAGGGGGAGGAGGAAGGAGAGGATGCGTGAGGATGAGGACAAGAGTGCTAGGGGAAGGAGGAGGAGTAGGGACAGGGATCAGGAGTAGAAATAGGCAGGAGGGAAGGAATAGGAGGAAGTGGGGGGAAGGGAACAGGCAGGTGAGGATGGAGGGCAAAGGATGTCAGGCCAGGTATAGACAGAGAGTGCAGAGGGGAAGCGAGTTGGCAGGGCAGGGACAGGAGGCAGGGGAGGAAGGGAAGGGAGAGCGGAGTGGGAAGGAGAGTGAGGAAAGGGAGGATACCTCTCCGGCAGTGGAAGTGGCACCCCCTTCTGGCAGCCAGGCAGCAGGACACCCTAGTTTCAGGGCTATCAAGTTCAGCATCCAGGATAATCAGAGGATCATTGGAGGGGTCCTGGAGCATTATGCTATATATGCCATGCTGTTTGGCAACTGGGCAGCCAAGACGTCAAAGGCATCCAAGGGCCAGATCTGGCACAATAGAGCCCAGGACATCTCCAGGCGCAGTGGAGTCCAACAAAGCGGGCAGCAGGTGTCCCACAGGTCCCACAGGTACCAGAATATCAAAGCACAGCTGAAAGCCAAGGTGGCGGCCAGAAATAAATATATACAGCGGACTGGAGGAGGAGCCCCTTGTCCCATCATCCTCATTCCCATGGAGGAGCAGCTCTGAGGATATCTCCCCAAGGCCTACTGCCCAGGAGGGAAGGGTTAGGTCGGCTGTCATAGTTGGTATATGACAGCCCAGAATTCTGAAGGAACTAAAAAATAACATTTCAGACCTATTAGTAAAAATTTGTAACATATCATTAAAATCATCCATTGTACCTGAAGACTGGAGGATGGCTAATGTAACCCCAATATTTAAAAAGGGCTCCAGGGGCGATCCAGGAAACTACAGACCTGTTAGCCTGACTTCAGTGCCAGGAAAAATAGTGGAAAGTGTTCTAAACATCAAAATCACAGAACATATAGAAAGACATGGTTTAATGGAACAAAGTCAGCATGGCTTTACCCAGGGCAAGTCTTGCCTCACAAATCTGCTTCACTTTTTTGAAGGAGTTAATAAACATGTGGATAAAGGTGAACCGGTAGATGTAGTGTACTTGGATTTTTAGAAGGCATTTGACAAAGTTCCTCATGAGAGGCTTCTAGGAAAAGTAAAAAGTCATGGGATAGGTGGCGATGTCCTTTACAAACTGGCTAAAAGACAGGAAACAGAGAGTAGGATTAAATGGACAATTTTCTCAGTGGAAGGGAGTGGGCAGTGGAGTGCCTCAGGGATCTGTACTGGGACCCTTACTTTTCAATCTACCTTATAAATGGCCTGTGACCGACGGCCCGCAAATGCGCAGTAGAGCGCAGCTCTACTGCGCATGTGCGGGCAAGGACGTCGATCAGAAAAAAAAAATGGCGGTGGGGCCGCAGGAGCGGGAGGAGAAGCAGCGGCGCCGCGCGCGCGGGGTGCCGCTGCTTCTCCTCCCCAGATCTGCCGGCAGATCTCGGGGGGGGGGAGGGTGTCACTCCCGCGCCCCCCGAGATCTGCCGGCAGATCTCGGGGGGGGGGTGTCACTCCCGCGCCCCCCCCCCCGAGATCTGCCGGCAGGAGCGGGAGGAGTCAATGGAGCCGGGTGAGGGTTGCGGGAAGTCGCGCTTACGGCGCCGGGAGGAAATGGAGGTGGGTGAAGGGAGGGACTGAGTGGGAGGGAGGGAGAGGGGGACTGAGTGAGTGGGAGGGAGAGGGGGGACTGAGTGGGAGGGAGAGGAGGGAGTGAGGGAGAGGGGGGACTGAGTGAGAGGAGAGGGAGGGTGGAGAGGAGTGGGTGGGGGAGGGGGGTGGTGAAGAGTGAGGGGAGAGAGAATGAGGGGGAGGTGAGAGACAGAGGGATGTAGCCCGTTTTAACGGGCTTTACGGCTTGTATATTTATAAATGATCTGGAAAGAAATACGACGAGTGAGGTAATCAAATTTGCAGATGATACAAAATTGTTCAGAGTAGTTAAATCACAAGCAGATTGTGATAAATTGCAGGAAGACCTTGTGAGGCTGGAAAATTTGGCATCTAAATGGTAGATGAAATTTAATGTGGACAAGTGCAAGGTGATGCATATAGGGAAAAATAACCCATGCTATAGTTACACAATGTTAGGTTCCATATTAGGTGCTACTACCCAAGAAAGAGATCTAGGCGTCATAGTGGATAACACATTGAAATCATCGGTTCAGTGTGCTGCGGCAGTCAAAAAAGCAAACAGAATGTTGAGAATTATTAGAAAGGGAATGGTGAATAAAACGGAAAATGTCATAATGTCTCTGTATCGCTCCATGGTGAGACCGCACCTTGAATATTGTGTACAATTCTGGTTGCCGCATCTCAAAAAAGATATAATTGCGATGGAGAAGGTACAGAGAAGGGCTACCAAAATGATAAAGGGAATGGAACAGCTCCATATGAGGAAAGACTAAAGAGGTTAGGACTTTTCAGCTTGGAGAAGAGACGGCTGAGGGGGGATATGATAGAGGTGTTTAAAATCATGAGAGGTCTAGAACGGGTAGATGTGAATCGTTTTTTTACTCTTTTGGATAATAGAAAGACTAGGGGGCACTCCATGAAGTTAGCATGTGGCACATTTAAAACTAATTGGAGAAAGTTCTTTTTCACTCAACGCACAATTAAACTCTGGAATTTGTTGCCAGAGGATGTGGTTAGTGCAGTTAGTATAGCTGTGTTTAAAAAAGGATTGGATAAGTTCTTGGATGAGAAGTTCATTACCTGCTATTAATTAAGTTGACTTAGATAATAACCACCGCTATTACTAACAACAGTAACATGGAATAGACTTAGTTTTTGGGTACTTGCCAGGTTCTTATGCCCTGGATTGGCCACTGTTGGAAACAGGATGATGGGCATAATGGACCCTTGGTCTGACCCAGTATGGCATGTTCTTATGTTCTTATGTAGACAGCTGGGTGGCTGGTGGGCGTGAGGATCACCTGGTAACATGCCTACCTGATGCGAAGGTGGTGGACCTCACGCGTCACCTAGATAAGATTTTAGACAGTGCTGGGGAGGAGCCGATTGTCGTGGTACATGTGGACACCAACGACATAGGAAAATGTGGGAGGGAGGTTCTGGAAGCCAAATTTAGGCTCTTAGGTAGAAAGCTTAAATCCAGAACCTCCAGGGTAGCATTCTCTGAAATGCTCCCTGTTCCACGCGCAGGTCCCCAGAGGCAAGCAGAGCTCCGTAGTCTGAATGCATGGATGAGATGATGGTCCAAGGAAGAGGGATTCCGTTTTGTAAGGAATTGTGGAACCTTTTGGGGAAGGGGGAATCTTTTCTGAAGGGATGGTCTCCACCTTGACCAGGGTGGAACCAGGCTGCTGGTGCTAACCTTTAAAAAGGAGATAGAGCAGCTTTTAAACTAGAATAAAGGGGAAAGCCGACAGTTGCTCTTCATCGCATGGTTCAGAGGGAGTTATCTTCAAAGGATACTAATGAAGCATTAGAGTTAGGGCATCCTATGCTAGTGTCAGAAATCTAAGAAGTAAGATGGGAGAATTAGAATGTATAGCAGTGATTGATGACATAGACTTGATTGGCATCTCAGAGACATGATGGAAAGAGGATAAGCTGTTACAATTCTGCGCGCAGGCCTAGCCGCAAGCAGCCTTTCACCTCCTTGCTGCCAGCTGTTCTGATGCTGCCACTGCGGCCGGGAGGCCGCCGACTCCGATGATTTCACGTGGCCAGGGAGCCGCCGCCATTGTCCTGCCTCCTCGCGGCAGGGAGCCGCTGCCGTTGCTTCTCCACTCTTGTGGCCAGGAGGCTGCCGACGCTATTCATGCGGCTGGGAGGCCGCCATTATCCTCCTCCCATACGGCCTGGAGCCACCGCCATTGTTCCGCCTTTGCAGCTGGAGCCGCCATTGCTTTGCCTTCGTGGCCCAGAGGCCGCTGACGTCTCTCCGGCATTGCGGGGCCACCGTGGTTTCCTCTGCAGCATGGAGCCGCTCTCGATTAGGATGGTAAAGACATGCATGATCGAGCATTGTTCGAATATCCGGCATCAGAGAGAGGATGAACCCTTGGTTGATCATTGGTCTCACACAGGGCATTCCATCTCTGATCTCTTCTTCTTCGTGGTGGAGGTGGTCACACGCACCTCCTGGGGGGGTGACTTCACCGAATACCTGGGTCGAAGGGAACAGAGATGGATACATACCCTTGACACTGTATGTCCAAAAGGTCTGAATAAAGAGATTGAGTATCTGTTTGTTTGATTGGTTGGATATCTTCTGTCTCTGTAGTGACTGGTCTGTATGAATCTCGCGATGGATCCCCGTTTCGCGCCTTTCTGTCTCTTTAAATGCCTGCCGCCTACGAGAGCGTTCACACTCCTTGGTGAAATTTGTAATGCCATTATAAAAGGTATGTGTTTGTATTGTTGTTTGAAATGTAGTAGCCTTTCTTTTTCGTTCCACTATTTATATGTATTTTTTGCAGATTACATTGAAGTCTACGGTCCCTCCCGACGCAGCCACGGCGAAACACGGGACCGTGACGGGGGACTCTCATAAGATGCTTGCTGCTTGAAAGTGGACTTGCCAATTCAATGTTGTGAAATAAATATATATTTTTCAAAATTTGTGGTGGAACCCAGACATTTCCTTGCACTAAAATTTGTGGTGGAACCCAGACATTTCCTTGCACTATTGCGGTTTCTAGTACTTGCTAAAGTGCAGGTTGTTGCTTCGTTGGATTTCTAGATTTCAAATACCCCAATATTGATTGGGTAAGTGAAACATCAGGGCATGCTAGAGAGAAAAAGTTCCTGGATGGAATAAATGACAGTTTTATGGAGCAATTAGGTCAGGAACCAAAAAGAGATAAAGCAATTTTAGATCTAATTCTCAGTGGAATTCAGGATTTGGTGAGAGAGGCAATAGTGATGGGACTGATTGGCAATAGTGACCATAATATGATCAAATTTGAATTAATGACTGGAAGGACAGTAAGTAAATCCATGGCTCTAGAGCTAAACTTTCAAAAGGTAAACTTTGATAAAATGAGAAAAGTAGTTAGAAAAAAATTGAAATGTGCAGCTATAAAGGTAAAAAATGTGCAATAGGAGTGGACATTGTTACAAAATACCATCTTAGAAGGACAGTCCAGATGTATTCCACACATTAAGAAAGGTGGAAGGAAGTCAAAATGGTTACTGGCATGGTTAAAAGGTGAGGTGAAAGAGGCTATTTTAGCCAAAAGATCTTCATTCAAAAACTGGAAGAAGGATCCATCAGAAGAAAGTAGGATAAAGCATAAGTATTGGCAAGTTAAATGTAAGACATTGATAAGACAGGCTAAGAGAGAATTTGAAAAGAAGTTGGCCCTAGAGGCAAAAACTCACAATAAAAACTTTTTAAAATATATCCAAAGCAGAAAGCCTGCAAGAGAGTCGATTGAACTGTTGGATGATCGAGGGGTTAAAGGGGCAATTAGTGAAGAAAAGACCATCGCAGAAAGATTAAATCATTTCTTCGCTTCGGTGTTTACTGAAGAGGAACATTTTCATGGATGATGATTCAGATCAACTGAAGATTTGGTAGACCTAATTGAGAAACTGAAGCGTAGTAAATCACCTGGACTGGATGGTATACACCCCAGGGTTCTGAAGGAACTAAAAAATGAAATTTCAGACCTATTTCAATTAATTTGTAACCTATCATTAAAATCATCCAATGTACCTAAAGATTGGAAGATGGCCAATGTAACCCCTATATTTAAAAAGGGATCCAGGGGTGATCCGAGAATTTATAGACTGGTGAGCCTGACTTCAGTGGCGGGAAAAATCGTATAGCTGTGTTTAAAAAAGGATTGGATAAGTTCTTGGAGGAGAAGTCCATTACCTGCTATTAATTAAGTTGACTTAGATAATAACCACCGCTAGCAACGGTAACATGGACTAGACTTAGTTTTTGGGTACTTACCAGGTTCTTATAGCCTAGATTGGCCACTGTTGGAAACAGGATGCTGGGCTTGATGGACTCTTGGTCTGACCCAGTATGGCATTTTCTTATGTTCTTATGTTATGTAAATGTGTGTCTGGCAAAAGACTAATACAGAAAGGCCATCAGCCATCATGCCAACTATATGTGATCTTTGGGAGCAGTAGACCTATACATTCAGCACTGTGTGCTATGTCTTTGCAGGTAGCTTGTAGGCTCATTATAAGTCATCAGCTGACAACAGTTTCTCTAGCCGTAATGCTGTACATAGAGCAGATCATTGGGATGTAGGAAGACACCTGCTCTGCTCACCACTAACTGTAAAACTGACTTACACCACATGAGGCAAAGCGTAGAGGACAGCAGCAGTTCCTGATTCCCCATAAGTCGTGACAGGCATGTGGATGAGCAAGGGCCTGCAACCATTAAACCATGGAAACATGTGGAGTGACTTTGCAAATGGAACTATCTGCAAGCTGTTTGGCACAGGAGTGCTCAGTCTATGTGCTTTAAGGGTGGTAACAGATGGCACCGGGACTGTAAGAGATACTAGCTATTGCTCAAAGCAAAATACTCTGCATATTTTCTGGGTACATACATCTGTACATACAGCTGCACCACATGGCTCTCAGTGAGCCAAAACGTTCAAGGGCCTTACAGCACCCAGACATCTCAATATCTCTGTAAGGCTAGCTGTGATGGGTGATTTGAAGGCAGGCGGTTCAAACACACCTAACCGGTGGCTTCTATGATGTCAACCTTTGCTCAGGAGAGATGGGTATGCTCTTAGAGTCATTAGAAACTATATGGTGACGGTGACATCTCCGAGCTCATAGGAAAATACAAGTGAACGCAAGACACCATCTGATTCCCAATCCTGCCTTCACAGAGACGGACTTGCATCCTAGTGTAGGCTCACCAAGAAGCTTACCGAACATACCTGACATCACAACGGCCAAGGCCATCACCTTCTGCACATTGTAATTTACAAATTGCTAGGTAGGTGTAGTATGGTGCATGTGTGTCGGGGGGCATGCAACCATCGAGAGGTAGGCTACCTTGGAAGGACCTGTGCATATTGTGGGAATGGCACCAGGTTGCACAGGTCCTTTACCCAAGGCTGTAAGGGAAGGTGTGTTACTAGAGCACACTGATGTCAGCAAAAGAGTTGCCAATTGGCTCCAATATTCAGGATAGGTAATTCCTGTCCTGGTTTGGAATACATTACATGCAGGGATTTCATCAGATTTCCCTATAGCTTTTCCAAGCAAAACCAAGACTATCAATACCTATCATGCTGAATTGTTGTAATTCAGTTGCAGTTTTTCGAATTTGTTGTAATTAGTTTCAGTTTTTTCCAATTTGCCTTTTGATTTGTTTATTCTCTCTTTCTTCTCAATCCTGCACTTTGTTGCCCCGTTGGCTTTGTTTTTCCCCTCCCCATCTCCTTGTTCTATTGTACTTTCCGCTCATTTTGTTAAAATGTGAACCGGCATGATGTCTCGTACTAATGCCGGTATATAAAAGCTATTAAATAAATAAATAAATAAATAAATACCTGCATGCATAGGAGTAAGACCAGGGCTGAATCAACATATCCAGGAAATCTGGATCCAGTTGAAAAACAGAGTTAGCAGTGGCTCTAAAACTGGTGATGCAATGCTGTCAGCTATGTCTTGGCATGGCCATGTGACAGTAAGCCGACCCAGTACAGGTGTATAAGTTCACATGCACACGTTTGTCAGCTATGGAATGAGGCAGTAAAATGGGAACTCTGTCATTGAAACCTTTAACTGTCTATCTAACTGTACCTTTAGGCTGTGCCTTTAAGCTTCAGAGCCATTTGATGTTTACAGCATTTATAAAGGTGTAGTTCTCCATGCTTAAAGACCAGCTGGGGTGGCATCACACTTGTGGCACTATCTCAGTCACATGTGAGCACTAGGTGGGGTCTGCAGGGGAGGGCCTGCAAGCCAGACAATGCTAGCTAGGCCAAACTATGAACTCTCTTGGCAGTCATTCACTAACTCACGTGCCACACATGCCTATTTTAGTGTCATTATGAGGCAAAACACATTATGGCTGCCACATGTATTTTATGTTATCTTTACTTTAACAACTGTTTTTCCAGTACACTGTATGGCTCCATTGTCAAGACGAATCCAGAGTAGGCATACGTGTTTTCTGTTACTCAGTGACCCAGACAGAGAAGCAGTGAGAGAAAGAAAGATGATAGAGAGGAGAGCAGCAGCTAACAGTCTACTGGCCTCCCTTCCTTGGAAGGGGATGGGGTAGGTCAGGCCTATCAGGCAAAGAAGTGTTATATAAGGTTTTGACGAAGCTGGCTGCCACTCAGCATGGTGTCCTTGGCTCATCCGGGGACAAATGGGGGATCGGGGCGGGGGGGGGGGGGAGATCAGAAACTATATCCATTCATAGTCCATGGCATAGAGCAAGATTATGGAAGACACAGCAGAGCAGCACTATATCTCCAGCTTTGGGTAGGCATTCATAAAAGCTCCACCCATCTTGTCCAAACAGCAAAATCTACTTTTCAGAACTCCGAAGATGCGTTCGATGACACAGCGGGTAGCACATAAGGCCTCGCTGTACCTTGTCTCTGCTGGCTTATTGAGAATGGCAACAGGAGTAAGAAGCCAGGTCCTGCAACTGTACCCAGAATTTCCTGCAGCAAAGACAGATTTAAGCCATCAATCACAGCACAGTCACGTGCAGATCTGGCTTGCAAACCACAGCATCCTGTAAGACTGATTAAGGTAGCCTGTACCTTTCCCTGAGTCTTAAAGGCTGATTTGTCTAGGCTAAGTGCATGACACATTGTTCTGGGCCAGTATATGTGCAGGATAGCAGTAGCCAAAAGTAGCTCTGCTCTTCTGGATTACTAAATCGCATCTGAGTATTCCAACAATTGCATGGCAGGCCCTCGCAATTGAGCTAAGGTCACCGGTGCGCAGCAGGCTTCCAACCTTGAAGCAATACATAAGAGCTGCCACACCTGTGTTAGCTGAAAAATGGTACCACATGGTGTGATTGTGGATGTCCCTGCCGGCTCTGCAGTATGTCCTCCATATAAACAAATTTGTGAGGCCCGACGCAGGAAATATGCCAGGCTCAAGACAAACTGTGGCTGACACTCTGGATGATGCTTCACTAACTGGTCACACGTGATCATGGAGAACCAGCAGTGTGGACACTTCAAGGTTGTCATTAACCAGTGAGATTTAAATAGCTCCCAATGGGATGATAGGAACAGGGCCGTTTTCAAATTTAACATGTAGAAAGTATATAGTGCCTGCTCACACACCAAGCTTTAGGGCTGGTGCATTGTTTGCCGTCACAGATTAGCAGGCCTCTGCGGTATGGGGAGAAAAAGGCAGGCCCTGGAGCAATGGCCTGAAGATATAACTTTATAAGCCACTTGTCATGGCAGTGATGCTTTTCCTCCCCCCCCCCCGCCCCCAGCACCCCCCATGTCTGTGCCATTTGCCACAAACACATAGCCAGAGATGGAATACAGAAAGAAGCGTCTCTCTTACCTATGAACCAACCATCACCGTGCAAGCCATCCTCAAAATTTTCACACAGGCCCGACTGCCTAAGTATAAAGGAATCATGTGTGGCTCTCGGGTACCTGGCCACCACGTCGAGGATGCACATTCAAGCATCACAGACCATTTGCACGTTGATGGAGTGGAAGAGCTTTCTGTTGCAGTACATTTCTTCCCTGTCACGAGGTGGAATGATGGCCACATTAGTGCAGTCGTTAGCTCCAAGAACACTGGGAAAGTTCGCGAAGGCATAAAAGCCTCTCTTCAAGTCCATCAAGTCTTGCCTGTCCCGAGGAAATGCTGTGTAACGATTAATGAGGTCAGGGACTGCTGAGATGATCTGGTCCAGACAGCGGGAAAAAGTGGTTTGGGACATTCCCCCCATGATCCCTACTGTCATTTGGAAGGAGCCGGTTGCCATGAAATGCAGAATGGCCAACAGTTTGGTAAGGCTAGGCACAGTGTGGGATCTTTCTGTGACCAGATCCAAATCCCCTCAGATTTCTTCATATAATTCCAGGATAGCCCGAGAGATGAGGTGATACCTTGCATGCCCTGCAAGGAAGTTCATGAAGGAAAGATGCACTCCCTGTATCTCCTCTACCATGGCCACCTGCATGCCAGTCGCTGCCCTGGGCCCCAACCCTGAGGGGCCCGTGCCTCTGCCTCTGCTGCAGGGACTTCCCTAGGAGGGCTTGGAACAGGTCTTGTCTGTTCTTGAGATTGTTGTTCTGCTTGTTGTTGTCTGCGGTGACCCTCCCAAAGCATCCAATATCCCCCTACAATTAAATTTGCCACAAACATTATGGATTTAGGTAGCTAGACCAGGTAAGAACAGTTGTTTTTATTGGGGCAGGAAGGCCTGGTAGATGTGTCTGTTATAATTCCTCTTTTTAATGTGCGTGATAATCACTGCGATAATACCCATGATCCGTGATATCAGATGCAGGAGCGCAATAGCTTTTTCACCGTACTGCAAAAAAAAAAAAAAAAAAAAAAGGTGTAGTTATTTCCGGTGTTAAATCCCACGATAGTGTGCATTACTCTATTGCATGCCGCACTAGCAGACCCTCATTTCCATTTACTCAGCCCAAACTCCTCTCACTCGAATACTCAATTTTTTATTTGCATACGCATATCGCATTGCGTTAGGTATCACGCACATTATGACATTGTCGCATGCGATAAGGCCCTAACGTGAAATGACAAATGAGTCTGTAAGATAGGATATTCAGCAGCATGGCTATCTAATTTTAGACCTGCTATTGACCAGCAATAATGGAGTTGCATCAACAGTATGAAGACTTATTGGTTAAGGGTAGTAATGACCACATCAACACGTTATCCCAATGCACTCTTGTCTTCATTTCCATCCTCTAGTCTTTAGCAATCCACAGTGTTTATCCCATGCCCCTTTGAAATCTTTCACTGTTTTTGTCTTCACCACCTCCTCTGGAAGGGCATTCCAGGCATCCACCACCCTCTTCAAAAAGAAATATTTCCTGACATTGATTCTGAGTCATCCTTCCTGGAGTTTCATTACGTGACCCCTAGTTCTACTGATTTCTTTCCAAGGGAAAAGGTTTGTAAAATGTGCATCATTAAAACCTTTCAAGTATCTGAAAGTCTGTATCATATCTCCCCTGCACCTCCTCTCCTCCAAGGTGTACATATTTAGGACTTTCAGCCTCTCCTCATAAGTCATTTGATAGATACCCCCCACCATTTTGGTCACCCTTCTCTGGAATGCCTCCATCCTGTCTCTGTCCCTTCGGAGATACGGTCTCCAGAACTGAACACAGTACTCCAGGTGAGGCCTCACCAAGAACCTGTACAGGAGAATTATCACCTCCTTTTTCTTACTGGTTATTCTTCTCTCTATGCAGCCCAGCATTCTTCTGGCTTTAGCTATCCCCTTGTCACATTGCTTCGCCATCTTAAGATCGCTAGACATATCACCCCTAGGTCCCTCAAAGCCCTTCACCCCCCATCACGTACAGCTCTTTTGGACTACCACACCCCAGATGCATGACTCTACACTTCTTGCATTGAATCCCAGCTGCCATATCTTTGACCACTGTTCAAGCTTACTTAAATCATGTCTCATTCTCTCTACTCCTTCCGGCATGTCCACTCTGTTACAGATCTTAGTATCATCAGCAAATAGACAAACTTTACCTTCGATCCCTTCCACAATGTCATTCACAAAGATATTGATCAGAACCGGTCCCAACACCGATCCTTGTGGCATTCCGCTTAACACTGTTCTCTCTTCAGAATAGGTTCCCTTTATTTATTCATGCTTTTTATATACCATCGTTCCAGAGGTAGATCACAAAGGTTTATATATATAGCATTGAATTACATTGTAAATAGGTACTAATAATTTCAAACAGCATTAATATAAATGTAAGAATAATAGATATAAAAGTTATAAGAAAGTTAGTAATTATTTCAACAAAGAATTAGTACTGTGTTCAGTTCTGGAGACTGTATCTCAAAAGAGATAGAGACAGGATAAGTTCTTGGAGGAGAAGTCCATTACCTGCTATTAATTAAGTTGACTTAGAAAATAGCCACTGCTATTACTAGCAATGGTAACATGGAATAGACTTAGTTTTTGGGTACTTGCCAGGTTCTTATGGCCTGGATTGGCCACTGTTGGAAACAGGATGCTGGGCTTGATGGACCCTTGGTCTGACCCAGTATGGCATTTTCTTATATTCTTATGTTCTTAATTCCAATGAATTATTCAAATAGAAGATGTAAGAATTTATAAAAGTAATAGGAAATTAAGAGTATGATCAGTCTTTTGACTATGTAAATTTGAGGATATTTATCAATGAATAATTTAAGGTTAGTTCATAGGCTTTTTGAAGAGCCATGTTTTGAGTTCTTGTTTGAATTTCTTTTTTTCAGTTGTTAATCTTAGTGGACTAGGTAAAAAGTTCCAAAGTTTGGGACCAGCAATAGAAAACATACGATCTCTGATTTGAGTTAGATGTGTAATATTGTTAGAGGGGATTGAAAGAATGCCTTTGTTTGCCTGTCCAGTTACATACGGGGGCTTTACACATTGAGGAACTTGAACTACTAGTGTTGGATAAATCCATCCATCCCATAGTGCTTGGGCTTCCTTGGCTACAGAAGCACTCTCCCCAATTCAACTGGCTTCATTACAACTGGAGGAGTCGGGTCCCGCCTGCCACCAGTCTTGCCTCCAAAAAGTGATACCATCTCCTGTGGTCCCTCTGGCTACCACGTCCTCTGGCATACCTGCTCCGTATGTGGCCTTCGAGGACGTGTTCTCTAAACAAAAGACCAACCTCCTTCCACCTCTCGAAAGGTTTGACTGTCCAACTGACCTCCTTCCAGGATCTATGCCTCCTCGTGGATGCACCTATCCTCTTTCATTGCCCGAGACGAAGGCAATGACGGAATATATTCAGGAGAATCTTGCAAAGGGATTAATTTGCCTGTCTACGTTTCCCGCGGGAGCAGGATTCTTTTTTGTTACCAAGAAAGACGGGTCACTTAGGCCGTGTATTGACTACCACAGCCTAAACGCCATCACCCGGAGGATAAATACCCCTTGCCCTTGATTTCCGAATTATTTGACCATCTCCAGGGTGCCTCCATATTCATAAAACTGGATTTATGCAGAGCGTATAACTTGGTGAAAATCCATCCTGACGACATTTGGAAAACTGCTTTTAACACCCGATATGGGCACTACGAATACTTGGTGATGCCCTTTGGCCTTTCCAACGCGCCCGCAGTATTCCAACAAATGATGAACGAAATCTTTAGAGATCTACTGTACACCAAAGTTGTGGCCTATCTGGACGTAATCTTCGTCTTTTCCAAAGACCTTGATACTCATCATGCCAACATCCGTACCATTCTCCAATGCCTTGGTGAAAACCATCTATTTGCGAAGTTGGACAAATGTCTGTTTGAGAGATCCAGTTTACCTTTCCTTGGTTATATAATCTCTCAGCAAGGCTTCTCTATGGATCCAGCCAAATTAAAGGGAATCCGGGATTGGCCACAATCAGTGGACCTCAAAGCGCTCCAGCGCTTCTTAGGATTCCTCAACTACTATTGTCACCTCATTCCACACTATTCTACCCTGGCTGCTCCATTGACCTTGACCCGTAAAGGTCAAGAAACACGAAATTGGCCCCCTGAGGCCATTGCTGCTTTTCACTGTCTGAAGGAAGCCTTCCAGAAAGGGTCCTGTCTGCACCATCCTGATCCAATTCGCCTGTTCTTAGTTGAAGTTGACGCCTCCGCCATTGGGGCAGGGGCTGTCCTGAGTCAACGTACCGCCTCTGGTACTGTGGTCCCTTTTTCCTTCTACTCCCGTAAATTTCATCTGCAGAGCAAAATTACAGCATCGGGGATCGTGAGCTGCTCGCCATAAAATTGTCTCTTGAAGAGTGGTGCCCATGGCTAGAGGGCACACAACACAGATTTACTGTGTTCACCGATCATAAGAATCTGGAACATTTGAGTCAAGCACAACATCTCAATGCCAGTCAAGCTCAATGGGCCTTGTTCTTCTCTAGATTCAACTTCGAACTTTGCTATCGCCCAGCCGACAAGAACCTCTGGGCAAATGCCCTATCACGATCCTTCGAGCCTGAAGATATTCTGGAAGAGCTGACTCATATAATCAATCCGGCTCGTATTTGTTTGTCTGCCACTCATCCAGTTCCTGCTGGAAAGATGGTCGTGCCCCGATGGCTCCAAGAAAGAGTTCTCCCCTGGGCACATGATTCTAAATTTGCCAGTTACCCAGGATGAGCATGAACCGTGGCACTGCTCCAGTGTTCTTCTGGTGGCCTACTTTGGTCTCCGACGCAAAAGCGTATGTCAAATCCTGTAACGTATGCGCACAGCAAAAACCCCTGGTCAGGTGACCTTGGGGTCTTTTACAACCACTTACAGTACCTGAAGAACCGTGGACTCAATTGTCTATGGATTTCATCGTGGATCTGCCACCTTCTAAGGGTCACACCGTAATATGGGTCACCATAGACTGCTTCTCAAAAATGGCCCATTTTGTACCTCTACCAGGCCTACCATCTGCTCCAGAACTAGCACGATTATTCTTTCATCATATCTTCAGATTGCACGGCTTACCATGAACATTGTTTCAGATTGAGGTCCTCAGTCTGTTGCCAGGTACTGGTGCTCTGCCGGAAGTTCGGCATAAACATCAGCTTCACGACCACCTATCACCCCCAAGTCAACGGGTAAGCTGAGTGGATGAATTGCTCCTTGAAGGCCTTCCTGCATGCTTATATCAATGACCGACAAGATAATTGGTCAGACCTCTTGTCCTGGGCAGAGTTTTCACACAATTCTCACTTTGCCACTGCTACTGGAACGTCTCCATTTTCAGTTGTCTATGGGAAAAAAACCACAACCACCATTACCCATATCAGTGCTGTCCCCTGCGGCACAGGCTACTGCAGATGCCCTTAAAACACTATAGGAGCAGACAAATCTCCGCTTACGACAGGCCGCCTCCCGGGCCAAGAGAACTGCTGACAGTCGAAGTCACTCAGCTCCTGAATTCCTTCCTGGCCAGAAAGTCTGGTTAAGTACTCGATACATCCGACTTCGAATTTCGTCTCAGAGATTTGCTCCTAGATACATCGGTCCTTTCACTGTTACCTGATGCATCGGACCTGTCACATACCAGATGCGGCTGCCTCCTATGCTGGGAATATATAATACATTCCATGTATCACTTTTGAAGCCCGTGATCTTATCCTGGCCTGCCCAGAAAGCCCCTGAGCCACCTCCTTTGGTGGCAGAAACCGATACGACGTACAAGGTCCATGAAGTCCTAGATGTCCGCCGTAGGGGCCGCCGGTGGGAATACCTCCTTTCCTGGGAGGGATATGGACCCGAAGAGAATTCGTGGGAACCAGCTCGAAACATTCTGGATAAGACCCTCCTCTCAAATTACCATTGTGCCCATCTGAGCAAACCTCTACCTCCAAGAGGGAGGCATAAAGGGGGGGGGGGGGGGGGGAGGGGTTGTTATGCGTGCTGCCTGCGGCAGATCCGCGGCGTGGCCCTCTCACCTTCTCATGTGGACTCCAGCTCCTGGTTCCTCTTCGCTGGCGGCAGCGGGCCGCCAGCTCCGACCTCAGGTTGCCTCTGGTGCCTCCAGCTCTGCCATGGTCCCCAGTGTTGCCAGCCAAGATGTCCTTGCTCGTCAGGCCTCTCCAAGTGGCCCGCGGAGAGATGCCACCATCGGCGCCGAGCCCCTCCCTTGGCGCGCGTGCATCACTAGTTCTTTTAAAGGGTCCATGGCGGGAACCTGGCCGCGGCCCCGCTTGCAGACATCAGACTCTTCAGCATATAAAATCTCAGGCCTCGCTCCATAGCTTTGCCTTTGCAACAGGTCTCCGAGTACTTGTTGCTGATAGAAATTCCTCTCTATATCATGTTCCTGATCCTTGTGGTTTCCAGTTCCTGTCTTCCTCGTTCCTGTCTCATCTATGTGTTGGACTGACTCTTTGGATTTCGACTCTGCTTGTTTGACTACGCTTCAGCCTATCTCCAACCCCAGACCTCCGCTACACCTGACTACTGTTCAGCCTATCTCCAACCCTGGATCTCCACTATGCCTGACTACTCCTCAGCCTATCTCCAACCCTGGACCTCAGCTACGCTTGCCTTCTCCGTGCCTTGACCATTGCCTTTATTGACTACGCCTGCCTTCTCTGAACCCTGACCATTGCCTTGATTGACTACGCCTGCCTTCTCCGTGCCCTGACCACTGCCTTGAATGATTATGCTACAGACCTGTCAGTATCCAGAGTTCTATGCTGCTTGCCACAACTTCCACTTGCCGCCGGCTCTGATCCTAGCCTGTCAGTGACGCCTCCTCTTGCCCATCCTCTGGATGTGGGCTTATAAGGCTTAGGCCTTCCTTTGCTTGAGCGCCTCCAGTTACCTGTTGTTCCTTTGGCGCCTGAGTTCCTGTACCAAATCCAATCCAGGGTAGGACTATGCCATCTACCGGCTGCTGTCTCTGGGCTGAACCACTTCTCGCTATTCAGTAACCTCGAGGCCCACCTAAGTCCTGCCGGTCCCGGCACCCAAAAGCTCAACCCGAGGGGAACAAGGGCTGGTATAGATGAAGCTCTAGCGGCCTCTAGCTTCAGCCCACTCCACCTGCTGACAGTGGGGACTCATAGGTCCTTACCTACGGGTTGCCCAAGGGTCCATCTCAGACACAACACAAATGAAGTCTTATGTAAAAAAATAAAATTGCTAAGATATACTATCTTCTGTGACCCACTAATATATATACTTTTTAATGAGGATTTTTTAAATTAATTAAAATCGGACAGCTTCAGAAAGTAACACATACTTATATCTCACTAGAGATATTTTGCATTGGGTAATTACCACATACACCAATGCAATATAACCAGAACAGATGATGAATGTGTGCCATAACTTTTTAGTCTTCTGTATTACTAATTTTTTAGTGGATTTATTTTGCCTAGTCTGACGTTGCTCCATCAACACTTCCTCCACGCCCTGATTGTCTTCCTGCCCCTAACAAATTTAGCACAAAGCTGAACAAATATACTGTTATCCAATTATCTGTACCCTTTGAGGTTTTCAGCATTTCTTATTTCAGCAATAAATGAAAGATATCCAAGTATGACAATGGAACATGCTGAAAATTATTTTTCACCACTGCCTGCAAAACATATTTAGCAGCAAGCCAAAGCCCAGTTGTTCCAATAACTAAATCTTTTTTGACCGGATGTTTAATTTGTCAATATAATTAGCTTAATTGAGTACAAAACAGAACTACTTTCTTATTTCCTTGTAATTTCTATATTTTTCTACAGTCCTCAACAAGATAATTCTTTGAAGAAAATATTTGGTCATAAATGCTGTAGGCTGTGGATTTAGGGAATAAAATTGGTGTATTTTCTTTAATAATATAATAATAATAATAATGCACATCTATAAATGTGATTATTTCAGAATATTGTCAAATAGTTAAAAGGAGAAATTCTGACAATACAGACTCTGTCCTCGAAAGCTCATGCTTTAATAAATTGGTTAGTCTATAAGGTTCCACTCAATTCATGTCATATTTACAAGTATGTTTGATATCAGGTGTAAACTAAATTATGTTCATTGAATTATTTATGGATTTTCTATATATGTTCTTAAATATGTGTGTTATGCTTCCCGACGGCAGCAAGCCGCCGCCGGGGCTGACCACTCACCGGGGCGGTGGACCGCGCCGCTCCCGGTAACCTCCTTCGTTGCCGCGGTCCCGCGGTGTTCTTGCCTCTGCCTCATCATGGCCGCGGCGTCTGCAGCTCTCCAACGCGAGCCTGACTCCGCCCCCTGCTGGTTCCCCTAGAGCCCCGCGCGCGCGGCTGAAGAATTATTTAAAGGAGCCACTACAGGAAATAGAGTGGCTCCTTCCTGTCAGCTCCTGCTGGCTAAGGGTATTTAAGGCAAGGTCTGCACCTCAGACCTTGCCTTGGCTTCTTGGCTCCCAGTGGTTCCTGTACCTGTTTCCTGCTCTGCTGTGATTGACTCCTGGACTGGCATTGACGTATCCTGGCTCTTGACTCCTGGACTGGCATTGGCGTATTCTGGCTCTTGACTCCTGGACCGGCATTGGCATATTCTGGCTCTCGATCCCTGGACCGGCTGAGGGATATTCTGGCTCTCGACCCCTGGACCGGCTGAGGGGTGTTTTGGCTCTCAATCCCCGGACCGGCTGAGGTGTTCTCTGGCTCCGACCTCTGAACCGGCTGCAGTGCTCCTGCAAATTCTCTTGTTTTGGACTGTGCCTATCCTGCTCCTATTCACGACCCGCTGGAGGCGCCAGCTATCGGAACTTCACGACCTGCTGGAGGCGCCAGCTCAGCTACCTGAACTACACGACCTGCTGGAGGCGCCAGCTACCTGAACTTCACGACCTGCTGGAGGCGCCAGCTATCTGGACTACACGACCTGCAGGAGGCGCCTGCATCCAGATCCTCTTCTGTTTCCACATAAGGTCTTGACGAGGCCTCGCCTTCCAGTGTCTGAACATCCGTTCTTCACTGGACCAAGGGTTCACACTCCGAAGCACAACAGTAAGCCAAGGCCATGGACCCGGCAGAGGCTTCAGCAATATGAGCGATTCCTGGTCTAGCACAGAGACTTGTGGAACAGCAGAACATGCTAGAATCCATGGCCGCCTCCATTGAACGGCTTAGCGCTCGGTTAGATGCAGTAGTGGCAACGCACGCTAACCCACCTGCAGGCAGTTCTGTGGCCACACCTGCTCCGCCAAGCCCACAAAATCTTTCCCGACCAGTCGTACCATTACCGGTTCCACCGCAGTATGCAGGAGATCCGCGTCTATGCCTAGGATTTCTGGACCAATGCAACATGCATTTTCGCCTACAGTCTGCACTTTTTCCGGATGATATGACCAGAACTACTTATATACTGTCCTTGTTGGATGGCAAAGCACTCGCCTGGGGGTCGGCTTTATGGCAACACTCAGATCCAGTATTACAGGACTTGCCCCGTTTTTTGGAGTTGTTTAGATCAGCGTTTGAAGAACCTGGGAAAAAAGCAGCCGCGGGATCTACTCTTCTGCACCTCAGACAGGGAGGTCGATCTCTCATGGATTACAATATTGAATTTCGGACTCTGGCTATGGAACTTCGGTGGGAAGAATCTACCCTCCGAACAATTTACTTGGAGGGACTGTCTAGCAAAATTAAGGATGAATTGGCCGCGCGGGAGCTTCCTACCTCTTTAAACTCCCTGATCGAATTAGCCAGCAGGATTGACCGACGACTTCAAGAGAGAGCTCGGGAGAATCCAGGAGGTAGACGACGCCTGACTAATTTTCCGGCCTCATCATCCCCTCCTGTGAACAACCGCGAAGGGTCCACCACTGAGACAACCACCGAGGAACCTATGCAACTTGGCAGAGGTCCTTTATCACCTGCTGAACGGCAAAGACGGCGCAGAGAGGGACTTTGTTTGTATTGCGCTGGTTCTGGCCATCGTATTGCTAGCTGTCCTATCCGTCCGGGAAACTTCAGAACCTAGGGTCCATGGGGGGAGTAACCCTAGGTTTGACATCTCCAGCTCCCCCACTCACGATACCGGTTACGCTCTTGATCAATGAACAAGAATTCACCACCTTGGCCCTTGTGGACTCCGGTGCCGGGGGAGAATTTATTCTGCAAGAAATAGTTGAACAATTACAGATTCCTACTCGACCCTGTCCTACACCATTAGTCGTTTCCTCCATCCATGGGGATCCATTACCTGGAACCATTACTCATCAGACTGAGCTTCTGGACTGTCATATTGCACCTAACCACTCTGAACGGATTACCTTCTATGTACTTAAAAAAGCCATTCACCCGGTGGTTCTTGGCATTCCGTGGCTTCAACGTCACAATCCTCAAATTGACTGGACACTATTAAAACTCACGAAGTGGGGACCCAATTGTTCGGGAGCATGTTTAAATCAGACTCCTCAATCTCGTAACTTACTTTGCACCTCTGGCCTAGGGGGATTACCCCCCCAATATAAGCAATTTGCAGATGTATTTTCCAAAGAGGCCGCGGACATCTTACCTCCACACCGGGAGTTCGATTGCACTATTAATCTGATTCCAGGTTCTACACCTCCGCGAGGGAGAACATATCCTTTATCCGCTTCAGAGACTGTGGCCATGTCCGAATACATACAGGACAATTTACAGAAAGGCTTCATTCGAAGATCTACCTCTCCGGCTGGAGCTGGATTTTTTTTTGTCAAAAAGAAGGATGGTACCCTACGACCTTGTATTGATTTTAGGGGACTCAACGCTATAACTATCAAGGATCGATACCTGTTACCCCTTATTGCGGAATTATTTGATCGTTTACAAGGAGCCCGAATTTTTTCTAAACTTGACCTACGTGGAGCGTATAATCTAGTGCGGATTCATGAGGGGGACGAGTGGAAGACGGCTTTTAACACTAGAGACGGACACTACGAATATTTAGTCATGCCGTTCGGATTAACCAATGCTCCAGCCGTCTTCCAACACTTTATTAACGAAATCTTCAGGGATCTGCTTTATATTTGTGTGGTGGTTTACTTAGACGATATATTAATTTTTTCTAAGGATCTTCAAACACATCGCCAACATGTTTTGCAGATTTTGCAACGTCTACGAGACAATCATCTATGTGCTAAATTGGAGAAGTGTGTTTTTGAGACTGAATCATTACCTTTTCTGGGGTACGTTATCTCCAAACAGGGGTTTCAGATGGACCCTGTTAAATTAAAATCCATCCAGAACTGGCCTCAGCCCATGGGTCTACGTGCACTTCAGAGATTTCTCGGATTCGCTAATTACTACCGCAGTTTCATCAAGGACTTTTCCAAGCTTGCCGCTCCCCTGACGGCACTTACACGCAAAGGAGCCAATACTAAGACATGGTCAAGAGAGGCCTTAGAAGCATTTCAAACCCTTAAGGAATCTTTTCTACGACAACCTTGTCTGCATCACCCAGATCCTAGACGACCCTTTATAGTTGAAGTCGATGCTTCCACTATTGGAGTTGGCGCAGTATTAAGTCAAAGGAATGCTTCTGGTACGTCCCATCCTTGCTCTTATTTTTCCAAGAAATTCTCATCTGCAGAACGCAATTACTCGATTGGTGATCGGGAGCTGCTAGCCATTAAGCTCGCCTTGGAAGAATGGCGTCAGTGGTTGGAAGGGGCTCAACATACGATTACCATTTTTACAGATCATAAAAACTTAATCTACTTACAACAAGCCCAACGTTTGAACCCACGCCAGGCCCGCTGGGCACTTTTTTTTACTCGCTTTGATTTTGAGATTCGCTATCGACCTGCTAATAAAAACATTAAAGCCGACGCATTGTCACGATCTTTCGTCAGCGAAGATATCATAGAGCCTATACAGAATATCATCGATCCTGCCCGCATTATCCTTTCTGCTACTTTCACGGTGCCCGTCGGCAAGACGGTAGTACCTCGAAGACTTCGCAACAAAGTATTACAATGGGGACACGACTCGAAGGTAGCTGGGCATTCTGGACAAAAACGTACACTTACCCTTTTACAAAGGCACTATTGGTGGCCAGGAATGCGTAAAGACGTACGCGCTTACATAGAGTCGTGCCCTGTATGCGCTCAACATAAAGGTTCTACAGGGAGGACTTGGGGGTTGTTACAGCCACTTCCGGTGCCCACTTCACCTTGGTCTCACATTTCGACGGATTTTATTGTCGAACTACCGTCTTCGGAAGGACATACTGTCATATGGGTGGTAGTGGACCGATTCTCTAAGATGGCACATTTTATACCATTGCCCTCCCTCCCCTCTGCTCCCCGTTTGGCTCAGCTCTTTATGTCACACATTTTTCGTCTCCATGGGATTCCACAACACATTGCCTCTGACCGCGGTCCCCAGTTCACTGCTAAGTACTGGCGGAGCCTTTGCACTAAGTTTCATATTGCTCTCGATTTCACCACGGCTTTTCACCCCCAGGCTAATGGGCAAGCGGAGAGGACCAACCGGTCCCTTAAGCAGTTTTTGCGTACTTACGTGAACTCCCGACAAGATGATTGGGCAGCCTTATTGCCCTGGGCGGAGTTTTCCCACAACTTTCATTCCTGCACCTCTACGGGAGCGTCTCCATTCCAGATCGTTTATGGTCGGCAACCCGCTCCGCCTATCCCACTACCGGTTCCGGTTGCCTCGCCGGCGGCTCAGCTTACGGCTCTCCAACTTAAGGAGCTATGGACACAGACTCAACAGATGCTTCAAAAGGCGGCATGTATGGCTAAGAGATTCACGGATCGCCATAGACGACCGGCCCCACGATTTTTGCCGGGTGACAGGGTGTGGTTAAGCACCAAATACATTCGCTTACGGGTTCCCTCTATGAGATTGGCTCCACGATACATTGGCCCGTTTCCAGTGATGAGACGATTGGGCCCTGTGACGTATCAATTGCGTTTACCTTCTACTCTTCGGATTCATAACTCCTTTCATGTCTCTCTCTTAAAACCGGTTCTCCTCACCTGGTCGTCCCGTAAGATGCCTGTTTCCCCGGTGGTTACGACTGAGGAGGATGCTATCTATCAAGTGCACGAAGTTTTGGATGTCCGTCGCCGAGGTCGTAAGTGGGAGTATCTTCTTGCCTGGGAAGGTTTTGGACCAGAGGAGAATTCTTGGGAGCCGGCCGCGAACATCTTAGACAAAAATCTTCTCCAGAACTTTCATAATAGCCATCCGGATAGACCCAGGCCTTCTAGGGGGAGGCCTAAGGGAGGGGGTACTGTTATGCTTCCCGACGGCAGCAAGCCGCCGCCGGGGCTGACCACTCACCGGGGCGGTGGACCGCGCCGCTCCCGGTAACCTCCTTCATTGCCGCGGTCCCGCGGTGTTCTTGCCTCTGCCTCATCATGGCCGCGGCGTCTGCAGCTCTCCAACGCGCGCCTGACTCCGCCCCCTGCTGGTTCCCCTAGAGCCCCGCGCGCGCGGCTGAAGAATTATTTAAAGGAGCCACTACAGGAAATAGAGTGGCTCCTTCCTGTCAGCTCCTGCTGGCTAAGGGTATTTAAGGCAAGGTCTGCACCTCAGACCTTGCCTTGGCTTCTTGGCTCCCAGTGGTTCCTGTACCTGTTTCCTGCTCTGCTGTGATTGACTCCTGGACTGGCATTGATGTATCCTGGCTCTTGACTCCTGGACTGGCATTGGCGTATTCTGGCTCTTGACTCCTGGACCGGCATTGGCATATTCTGGCTCTCGATCCCTGGACCGGCTGAGGGATATTCTGGCTCTCGACCCCTGGACCGGCTGAGGGGTGTTTTGGCTCTCAATCCCCGGACCGGCTGAGGTGTTCTCTGGCTCCGACCTCTGAACCGGCTGCAGTGCTCCTGCAAATTCTCTTGTTTTGGACTGTGCCTATCCTGCTCCTATTCACGACCCGCTGGAGGCGCCAGCTATCGGAACTTCACGACCTGCTGGAGGCGCCAGCTCAGCTACCTGAACTACACGACCTGCTGGAGGCGCCAGCTACCTGAACTTCACGACCTGCTGGAGGCGCCAGCTATCTGGACTACACGACCTGCAGGAGGCGCCTGCATCCAGATCCTCTTCTGTTTCCACATAAGGTCTTGACGAGGCCTCGCCTTCCAGTGTCTGAACATCCGTTCTTCACTGGACCAAGGGTTCACACTCCGAAGCACAACAATGTGTGTGAGGGGGCATAATTTTATTTACTGCTGGACCCATAGGCACCAGCTCTGAGAGTGCTGTGGGTGGTGCTTGAGCACCCCCCAATATTGTCTCATGTATTCCTGTGGATCAGGAAATGAGAGCTCCATGCTGCAGAGATGGGGGGGTGAAGGCAGTAAAGCAGTGCTTCTTTCACCTAGCAACTGCTCCCGCCTCCCCCTGCAGCCCATTGGCTGTGAAATGTCTGACCAATGGGTTTTGGGGAGGGCAGGCACTGCACTTCTGACTCCCAGCTACTATTCCCGCCTTCCCCTGAATCCTATTGGCTGACTATGGAATGTCTGACCAATGGAGAACCAGAGAGCAGGAGTCTAAGACAGACAGGTTGTCTGAGGTGCAGTGGAGATGGGGATTGGGCTCCTAATAGAAGGACTAGAAAGGAAAAGAGGAATATAGGAGCTATAAGGAGGGTGAGAGAGGGGTTGAGAGAACTCCTGGGAGTTGGTAATAAAAGGGATACTGGCTGGGAGAGGACCTGAAAGAAGGAAGTCTGGCTGGGAGAGGAGGAACTGTGGGGGGGGGGGGAGAGGAACTGGGAGAAGAGTTGTGGGAGAGGAGTAGACACAGGCTGTGAGGATGAGAGGAGCTAGGAGAATAGCAGAGAAGGCTGACAGAAAGGGGACATGGGGTGTCAGAAGGGGACAGTAACTGAGAGAAGGGAAAAGGGAATTCAAGCTAGGAAAGAGGACATAAGAGGACACTTGACAAGAGGAGTGGTTAGGTGAAGGGAACTTTAACAGGAAGAGAAAAGTGAAGAGGACTGGGGAAAGAAGCCATGTGGATGGTGTGAGAGACTGATAGGGAGGTAAACAAAGAGATGTATTGTAGAAGAGAAGGGATTATAGTGGAGAGAAGGGGAAAGAAGAAATGAGGAGAAAGATGGAAGTGGCAAGAGGGGGTGAGAGAAGATAATGAGCTAAGAGCCAGATGATGGACAGAAAATTATAAACATGGAGTAAAAATAATAAATGATAAAGAAATGAGAGTAAGACTAAAAATTAAACTTTAAAAGAAAAAGGAAGGTCTAAGACATAGAGGAAACTGATAAGAAGCTATGAGCCAACAGAGAGCGAGAGAGAGAAGATAGATTCAAATGACGGACATAACGGTTGGAAAATTGTTTATTTGAAATTTGGTGAAGATTTCTGTGCTAGCTGGGTAGGATCAGGGGGGGGGGGGGGGGGGGGCTAATAGTAGCTACCCTTTTCTTCCAGCTCTGTAATCACCAGGGTAAATAAGATATTTTACTGGAAGTATGGGAAAGGGGGAGGAGTTTGTGGTGGTATACAATATCATAGGCTCAGTATCAAAATTTGCAGCTCCAGCATTGAGAGGGGCTGTGGTCAGGGCTTGAATTGCGATGAGCATTGTTCTCCTTGCTACAAAAGTAAATTAAACAGCCCCCTGTTATATTCTACAGTTACCTCTGGGGTTTCTAAATCGAGGGCAGGAAGCACCACATGTAGCTGTGGCCCTGGAGTTGGGGAAATACTAACTGCTGAGTTGCTAGGACTCAATACATGATAGAAGTGGAGTATCTTATGTGGACTTTGCAGGCATGGGACTGGCTCTGGACTGGAATCTGTGCATGCTGGGAGAAGGCAGGGATTGGTCCAGAAAAAAGTAGTACCCTAGTTCAAGGAGTGCAGAGCAGGGAAGTGATCCAAGTTTGTAGATGAGGGGAATCACAAACTGAAAGGCGAGTGAAGCTTGCCAATAAACATAGAAACATAGAAATGACAGTAGAAAAGGACCAAATGGTAGAGATGTGAATCGTTTTCCATATCGTCTTAACGATAGAAATCGTGTGGCAGGAGAAGAAAATCGTGTTTGGCACGATTATTTTGTTGAAAAATCGTTAAAAATCGTTTTTTCCGATTAGTGCGCACTAACTCGAGTTAGTGCGCACTAACTCCCCGTTAGTGCGCACTAACTCGAGTTAGTGCGCACTAACTCAAAATGATACAAATAGACACTTTCCAGGTCACTGAAGGTCAGTTAGGAATGAATATGTGTTCCTATTGGCTGGCAGCCCTCTTATCTATTGATGTTACCAAAGTTACCACTGAGGTGATGGTTGGGGGGATGGGAAATGGAACTGGAAACTCATGAACACCAACAGAAAATGAAACAAAGTGTTCACACTTCCCAGGTCAGTAAAGGTCACTTAGGAATGAATATGTATTCCTATTGGCTGGCTGTGCTCTTATCTATTGATGTTACCAAGGTTACCACTGAGGTAATGGTTGGGGGGGATGTGAAATGGAAACAGTTGGAAGCTTGACATGTGATGATCAGCACTCACAAGACTAGAACTTCTTTGTTTATTATTTTTGTTAGCAGACACGTGCATGTTGAATTTGCCAATCACTGTGCATTTTAGAAAGGTGGTCCTGGCTGGAACTGTACACAGTTCAAATATATGTAATTGATTGTTGGTAAGTGTATTTTTTAAGTAGCCACACTGGCACAAGTATGTTTACTTTTCCTCCTACTTAACTCACTAGCTCAGCTTTGTAAGAAGGGCTTCTCTGCTTGAGTGAGGGTCAGGCAGCTCCCCCCTGTCTGTGAAGCCAGCCTCTCACTAGTAATGCAGGGAGGGAGCTGTCTCAGACTTCACCATCCTCCTCCCCCCACCCCCCCTCACCCACACACCATTCACTAGCTGGGACATGGGGGAAGTCAGGAGTGAGGGTCAGGCAGCTCCCCCCTGTCTGTGAAGCCAGCCTCTCACTAGTAATGCAGGGAGGGAGCTGTCTCAGACTTCACCATCCTCCCCCCCCCCCCCCTCACCCACACACCATTCACTAGCTGGGACATGGGGGAAGTCAGGAGTGAGGGTCAGGCAGCTCCCCCCTGTCTGTGAAGCCAGCCTCTCACTAGTAATGCAGGGAGGGAGCTGTCTCAGACTTCACCATCCTCTCCCCCCCCCCTCACCCACACACCATTCACTAGCTGGGACATGGGGGAAGTCAGGAGTGAGGGTCAGGCAGCTCCCCCCTGTCTGTGAAGCCAGCCTCTCACTAGTAATGCAGGGAGGGAGCTGTCTCAGACTTCACCATCCTCCCCCCCCCCTCACCCACACACCATTCACTAGCTGGGACATGGGGGAAGTCAGGAGTGAGGGTCGGGCAGCTCCTCCCTGTCTGTGAAGCCAGCCTCTCACTAGTAATGCAGGGAGGGAGCTGTCTCAGACTGGTATCAGGGTTAGGGCACTGTGTGCAGGAAGATCACAACACTCCTGGTATTAATAGGGATAGGGCACTGTAAGAGATGACTGTAGTAGATTGAATAAAGATCTGATGTTTCTGCTCTCCTCACACCAAACAAAAACAACACACAAGCAGAGAAGCCCTTCTTACAAAGCTGAGCTAGTGAGTTAAGTAGGAGGAAAAGTAAACATACTTGTGCCAGTGTGGCTACTTAAAAAATACACTTACCAACAATCAATTACATATATTTGAACTGTGTACAGTTCCAGCCAGGACCACCTTTCTAAAATGCACAGTGATTGGCAAATTCAACATGC